>NC_091471.1:282593812-282893812 GCF_036971445.1 Narcine bancroftii
TTTTGGCTTGGCTTCGCGGACGAAGATTTATGGAGGGGGTAAAAAGTCCACGTCAGCTGCAGGCTCGTTTGTGGCTGACCAGTCCGATGCGGGACAGGCAGACACGATTGCAGCGGTTGCAAGGGAAAATTGGTTGGTTGGGGTTGGGTGTTGGGTTTTTCCTCCTTTGCCTTTTGTCAGTGAGGTGGGCTCTGCGGTCTTCTTCAAAGGAGGCTGCTGCCCGCCAAACTGTGAGGCGCCAAGATGCACGGTTTGAGGCGTTATCAGCCCACTGGCGGTGGTCAATGTGGCAGGCACCAAGAGATTTCTTTAGGCAGTCCTTGTACCTTTTCTTTGGTGCACCTCTGTCACGGTGGCCAGTGGAGAGCTCGCCATATAATACGATCTTGGGAAGGCGATGGTCCTCCATTCTGGAGACGTGACCCATCCAGCGCAGCTGGATCTTCAGCAGCGTGGACTCGATGCTGTCGACCTCTGCCATCTCGAGTACCTCGACATTAGGGGTGTGAGCGCTCCAATGGATGTTGAGGATGGAGCGGAGACAACGCTGGTGGAAGCGTTCTAGGAGCCATAGGTGGTGCCGGTAGAGGACCCATGATTCGGAGCCGAACAGGAGTGTGGGTATGACAACGGCTCTGTATACGCTTATCTTTGTGAGGTTTTTCAGTTGGTTGTTTTTCCAGACTCTTTTGTGTAGTCTTCCAAAGGCGCTATTTGCCTTGTCGAGTCTGTTGTCTATCTCATTGTCGATCCTTGCATCTGATGAAATGGTGCAGCCGAGATAGGTAAACTGGTTGACCGTTTTGAGTTTTGTGTGCCCGATGGAGATGTGGGGGGGCTGGTAGTCATGGTGGGGAGCTGGCTGATGGAGGACCTCAGTTTTCTTCAGGTTGACTTCCAGGCCAAACATTTTGGCAGTTTCCGCAAAGCAGGACGTCAAGCGCTGAAGAGCTGGCTCTGAATGGGCAACTAAAGCGGCATCATCTGCAAAGAGTAGTTCACGGACAAGTTTCTCTTGTGTCTTGGTGTGAGCTTGCAGGCGCCTCAGATTGAAGAGACTGCCATCCGTGCGGTACCGGATGTAAACAGCGTCTTCATTGTTGGGGTCTTTCATGGCTTGGTTCAGCATCATGCTGAAGAAGATTGAAAAGAGGGTTGGTGCGAGAACACAGCCTTGCTTCACGCCATTGTTAATGGAGAAGGGTTCAGAGAGCTCATTGCTGTATCTGACCCGACCTTTAATGCAATTCAAATGGGGGAAGGCAAGATTTCGCATAAACAAAATTAAATAAACAAAACATTTAGAAAGTTCTATAAAGAGCTGTATAAATCAGAGTCAGGGGGAGATCCTACCAAAATAGATGATTTCTTGCTTTCATTAGAACTACCAAATTTGGATCAGGAAAAGTGAAAGGGGCTGAGTGCCCCTTTCTTTAAAGAAGAGATTGCATGGACTGCTCTTTGCAGTCTTGTAAACCACTGGCAGAGGATGGTTTCCCCAGCGAATTTTATAAAGTGTTCAAAGATATTTTAATGCCCCTTCTTATGAAGGTGGTGTATCAGGCAGCAGAGACGCATTCCTTCCCAGGGTCTTCCTCAACAGCAATCATCACGGTGATATCCAAAAAAAAACAGGGACCCATTGAAGCCCACCTTTTATAGACCCATCTCATTATTGAATACAGATTATAAAATCATTGCAAAAGCATTGGCCAATAGGTTGGCAGAACATTGGCTGAAATTAATGAATCCAGACCAAGCCGTCTTTGTGGAAAGAAGACAATCAGCAAACAACATAGCTGGATTGCTTAATATAGTACATCTGGCACAGCCAAGGGTGGATCCAGGAGTGGCAGTAGCTCTGGATGCTGAGAAGGCCTTCGACAGATTGGAGTGGGACTTTTTGTTCAAGGTATTGGAGAAATTTGGACTGGGTCAAACATTTATTAATTGGGCGAGGACACTTTACTATAAACCCCAAGCAAAAATTATTATAAATGGGCAGATGTCTCCTGTGTTTCCACTGAGAAGGTCCAGTAGATAGGGCTATCCATTGACCCTAGCACTGTTCATACAAGCAAATGAGCCTCCGGCAGAAGCCATTCAGCAGAATCCCGACATAAAGGGGTTTAGGATGGGCCAGGTGGAACACAAAATCAACCTTTTCGCTGATGATATGTTTGTATGTTTGACAGACCCCAGGGAGGTCGTTGGCCAGGCTGAGGACCACACTGAAGGATTTGGATATAAAGTAAATCTGAACAAAAGTGAGATTATGCCTTTGACGAACGGGGATTATAGAAAATGTCAACAGAGAAGTCAATTTAAATGCCCGCAAGAAGGCATTAAATATCTGGGGTTAAAGTGGACAAAGATTGTGCAACTTATGCAAAGTTAATGATCTCCCTTTGCTCTGGAAGATTGAGGAGGACCTTGCTAGATGGGGGATTCTGCCCATAACACTGGTGGGCAGAGTTAATTGTGTCAGAATGAAGGTGATGCCAAGGGTCCAGTATCTTTTTTAATCATTGCCAATTTTGTTGCCCCAGGGCTTTTTTAAGATGCTGAACGAATGTGTCAGAAGGTTCCTGTGAAGTTGTAAAGTGGCAAGAATCTCCATGGAAAGGTTGATGTGGGACTATAATTTGGGGAATTTAAAATTACCTGATTTCAAAAAATATTACTGGGCAGCCCAAACAAGGTTTATCACCTATCTCTGTGAGGGACTCCCCCCCCCCCCCTCCACTCTGGGCACACATGCAGTAGGTGAAAAGATAGCAGGAGAGTTTATATATAAATGGGACATGTTAATTTCAAAGAAAACAAATAAACTCCATACTAAAGAATGTACTTCAGATGTGGGAAAGAATAAACCAATGTATTGGATGGAAGGTGGGGATATCTCCCAAAACGCCCTTGAGCCAGAACAACTTAATACCCTTGACTCTGGGTAATAAAATACTGGACATCTGGTGCCAGAAAGGGATCAGGAGTATCAAGGATTGTTACAAGCGAAGGCATCTTAAGTTATTCAAGCAGTTGAGGAACAAATGTGATTTGTCTAATAGAAACATTCTTCTGCTATCTGCATTAAAGATCTTTCTTAAGGGAAAAATTGGGACCATCTATCACACTACCTAGATGTAGTAGCATGGAGATTCTAATTCGACAGGAGAACATGTGTACATTTAGGTCAAAGATATATTACGTGTTCTAAAGAGAGGGCCCAAACCTGGGCTTACACAGGTCAATTACGAGTTGGACTTGAACACAACAATCAATGAAGAGTGGTGGAAAGACCTGTGTCTGGACATGTGACTAGAGTCATCAATCCCAAATACAGATTGGTATAATACAACTTCTTGCACCCTAAATCTAAACCAGAAATTTTGGAAATGTGCTTTAGGTGTGCTTGGAGATTGGAACCTTTGTCCACTCCACCTGGCTGCGTACAAAGGTGAGATCCTTCAGGGAGGCCTGGGGGGCATTTGAAAAAAATCACAAAGGTGGATTTTCCTCAGGATCCGGAGTTATATCTTCTGGGAGATATTGGGGATGTGAGTTTTAGATTGTCCAAATATCAAATTCAGTTCATGAATGTCAGCCTGTCAGTAACCAGGAGTTAAGTGGAAGTCCAACTTCCAATTAAATACCACATGATGGAATATAGAGAAAATAAAAATAATCTAAGGAGGAAATTTGATACATTCGATAGAGTGTGGAAACCCTATTTGAATACACTGGCATGCAGATTTGACTAGCTTCCACCCCCACCCCACCCCCTCACCCACTGAAATGTGGAGACTGTAACAATCTGTCCCAGCAGGGAAATTAATGGAATTATGGAAGCAGGACATGACGCAGATGATGTGCTTTATAAATTTTGTTTTAGGTTCTTTCTTTTCATTCCTTACCTTTTGCTTCTGTAGGTTTTCTCCTAGGTTTCTGCAGGGGTCGTGAACCCCACTAGTACTTGTATCTGTATAATTTATATGACTGCATGTATTGGGGTAGGGTGGTTGGGGAGGTGCAAGGGGGATAAATACAGACTCTGCATGTTATATGAATGTTGAAAGGGATTTTTTGGCCTGTACCTGGTAGAATTTAGGAGAATGGGTGGGGGGGGGGGGATCTCATTAAAACATTTTGAATCTTGAAAGGCATGGATGGACACTAAACTGGGTGGTAGTGTGAAGTGTGAGGAGGATGTCAGGAAATTGCAGGGGGACTTGGACAGATTAGGGGAATGGGCAGAGAAATGGCAGATGAAGTTTAATGTGAGTAAATGTGAGGTTGTCCATTTTGGAGTCAGAAACAAGAGAGCAGAGTATTATTTAAATGGAGTTAAGCTAGGGAGTTGAGGTAATGTAAAGGGATCTCAGTGTACTTGTTCACCAGTCATTGAAAACTAGCATGCAGGTTCAGCAAGCGGTGAAGAAGGCAGACAATATGTTGGCTTTCATAAAGAGGCGATTGGAGTATAGGAGTAGAGAAGACCTCTTGCAGTTCTACAGGGCCCTGATAAGATCTCACCTGGAGTATCGTGTCCAGTTCTAGTCCCCATATTTAAGAAAGGACATACTTGCTATAGAGGGAGTGCAGTGCAGATTTACGAGGTTAGTTCCCGGATGGCAGGATTGTCATATGCGGATAGGTTAGAAAGACTTGGATTATATGTGATGAAGTTTAGAAGGATGAGGGGAGACATGATTGAGGTATTTAGGATTATCAAAGGGCTTGACAGGGTTAAATCAGAGTACATGTTCCCAGTAATGGGAGAGACTAGGACTAGGGGGCATAGTTTAAGAATACAGGGAAGGCCATTTAAGACAGAAATGAGGAGAATATTTTTTACCCAGAGAGTTGTGGATCTGTGGAATGCATTGCAACAGAGAGTAGTGGGGGCAGATTCGCTGGATAGATTTAAGAGAGTTGGATAAGGCTCTTGTGGGCAGGGGAGTTCAGGGTTATGGGGATAAGGCTGGGATTGGTTATTGAAAGATAAAGATCAGCCATGATCCGATAAATGGTGGTGCTGGCTCAATGAGCCAATTGGCCTACTGTCTATTAGCAGAGTGTGAGAGATGGGAAAATTGATCTAAAATTATGAACATGGAAGAAACTAAAGTTCATCAGTTAATGGCTGTAACCAGTACAAACAGGATAAGCTTGGGGGTTAGGATGCAGGAAAGCAGAGTCAGCACGATTAACATAAGAATCTTCTAGTCTTTGTGACAAGACCATAAGACTAAGATAAGGAGTGGTAAGGAACAATAGAATGTAGGAAGTTGAGGTAGTCTGGATCAGATAAGGGTCTCCTAGCCCTGGACAGAAGTACCAAGTCCTACATATCTAATTAGCTAACCTTACACAGATTTATACATATTAAATTAGCCAACCCTAGACAGGATGAGCCAACTCTGCATATCAAGAGACTGTAGCCCTGAGAATCAGGAAGGTGTGAATAAGGACAATAACATGAAGGGACCCCGACAGGATACCCCCTGGTCCTCCAAGTATACTGAAATTGCACGTAGGCAGGCAGGATTGCCTAATGCCAAACCTCTCCAGCAGGAGGCAGAAGAATGTAAGGGGGAGGGTATTCCTATACTGAAATCAACTGTATAAAAGTTGGGTGAGCCCCAGTATATGTGTGTATTCCTAGGGTAAGGGGAAGCACCCAACTTTGCATTGTTGTAGTAATAAATGTTCTTTGTTCTCAATTTTTGTCTCGAGCAATTTCTTTAAAGGTACTTTAATTTCTAACAAGAGTAAATGGAGAAAGGTTGTTTCCCATGGTGGGAAAGTCTAGGACAAGAGGGCAGAGAAATTCCTTTAGCCAGAGGATGGTGAATTTTTTTTTGCCACAGGCAGTTGTGGAGGTCAGGTCATTGGGTGTATTTAAGACAGAGGTTCTTGATTAGCTAGGGGCATCAAAGGTTATGGGGAGAGAACTGAGTGGGGGAATAAATGACTCATGCTTGGATGGTGTGGGAGAATGGATGGGCTGAATGGCCTATTTCTGCTCAAAGTCTTATGGTCTTATCATAATCCACTGATCCACAGTCAACATCACCAACTGAGAAAACCTGGTGGCATGTCATTGATGTTGGTGGGAGTTTGCTACACGGCTGACCCAAGCTCGCATGCAGTGAGAAAGTTTCTTTAGTGAGCAGCAAAGTTACAGAGAGATTATTTTAACCAGCGTGAGCCATGATATCAAAACACTTTGTTAACTGGGTCACAACGCAACTCTTCCGAGATCTTCAGACCGTCTTTTCTGCGTATGATCCTTGATTGGCTGCAGTCACCAGTAACCTGGATCTGATTGGCTAGGATGTCAGCGAGTCCCCACAAAACGGGGGCCCAGAGCCGGCCTCAACTGTGATTGGCTGCTCTGGGGCGGGTGCGGGAACCGTTTCCTCCTGTGATTGGTAAGGTTGCAGCAGGACCTACGATTGGCTGGAAAAGGCGGAGCGTGTTGGTGCGGGTAAGTTAGCGGCGCGATCGCTAATGTTGGGGTGAGGAAGGGCTCGCCTGGGAGGGGGGGAGCAGGGTCCGGGCACGGGTCCTCCAGGGAGTGGGAGTGGGAGCGGGAGCGGTCCGGCCACGGGACCACCTGGGAGGGTCTGGGCACGTGTCCTGCTGGGAGGTGGGGGTCCGGGCACGGGTCCTGCTGGGAGGTGGGGGTCCGGGCACGGGTCCTGCTGGGAGGTGGGGGTCCGGGCACGGGTCCTGCTGGGAGGTGGGGGTCCGGGCACGGGTCCTGCTGGGAGGTGGGGGTCCGGGCACGGGTCCTGCTGGGAGGTGGGGGTCCGGGCACGGGTCCTGCTGGGAGGTGGGGGTCCGGGCACGGGTCCTCCTGGGAGGTGGGGATCCGGGCACGGGTCCTCCTGGGAGGTGGGGGTCCGGGCACGGGTCCTCCTGGGAGGTGGGGGGGGGGAGGGTCCGGGCACGGGTCCTCTGGGAGGTGGAGGGGGGGAGGGTCCGGGCACGGGTCCTCCTGGGAGGGGGGGAGGGTCCAGGCACGGGTCCTGGGAGGTGGGGGAGGGTCCGGGCACGGGTCCTGCTGGGAGGTGGGGTCCGGGCATGGGTCCTCCTGGGAGGTGGAGGGGGGGCAGGGTCTGGGCATGGGTCCTCCTGAGAGGGGGGAGGGTCCGGGCATGGGCACTCCTGGGGGGGTAGGGTCCGGACACGGGTCCTCCTGGGAGGCGGGTCCAGGCACGGGTCCTCCTGAGAGGTGGGGGGGCTGCGCTCGGACCTAACCCCCTCCCAGGTGGGTCCGCCTTGGGGGGAGTAGGAATGAGGTCTGGGCCTGCGTGCAGGGGATGGGATGGGGGTTGGGGGGTCCAGGTTCACTGGGGCTGGAGGAGGAATCCTGGAGCTTCTCTTTAGCGCCTTTCCCGTATTCCTGGAAGTTGCTCAGATTGCCATTGTCCTTGCCCCAGTTACATGTCGGAGGCAGGCTGGTGTTTGAGGCAGTGGATGTAACTTTCGGGGGAATGGGGTGAGAATTCTGTTTATGAATCTGTAACGTCAGGATAGCTAAGGCACCAACACCGGGGAATAAGCAGCCAAGGAAGCCTGTACAGGATGCCCACAGAGCCACGGCAGTTTCATGGGACATTCCAAACTTTATAGCCCAGATCTATCAGAGATGAACAGATGCTGAAATGTTGAATGAACAGAGAGAAACTGAAGGGCCACAGATCATGTAGCATCCACAGGGAGAAGTAGTCGATGTTTCTGATCAAGAGTGAGAAATCGTGTACCAGGTTGACATTTACTTACCCACAGTTATCAGATTCCTGAAGGAGGCACACAGCTGTGTTCTAATGCTGCACTTGCTGATCACTAATTCATTTTTTTTTTCATTGTGACACTGTGTGCTCTTGCTTTTCTGGTTTGAATGGCTGGATGCAGATTACGGTTGACTTGCTAGACCGCTTCTCGTTGTGCAAGATGTAGTGTGACAATAAATGCGAACCTGGTGGCCTGACCCAAAATGTCAACTGACCATTTCTTTCCATGGATGCTGCCTGACCTGCCCAGTCCCTCAGTTCTCTTTGAAGTGTTGTGTGCAGTCTTGATCACCCATAGGAAAGGTGTGATTAAGATGGAAAGGATCCAGAAATGATCCACAACAACACTGCCAGGACTGGTAGGTGTCAGTGTTGGAGCTAAGGTAATGCTCACATTTTCTGCCCCTGTGCTCTGAAGCATTTGAAAAAGTAAGGGTATGTTACAGTGATTTATGAGAAGAAATAGCAGGATATATTTTGGTGGCAATCAGGTGTCAACAGGATTGAAATATGGATGTCCACACATTTTAAAATGATTTAAATTTTTATTTTAAATTTACACATGCAGCACGGTAACAAGCCATTTCGGCCCACGATTCTGTGGTGTCAAATTTGCAGCCATTTAACCTACAACCCCTGGTATGTTTCGAATGGTGGGAGGAAACCAGAGCTGTCGGGGAAAACCCACGCAAAACGTGGAGAACGTACAAACTCCTTACAGACAGTGCAGGATTTGAATCCTGGTCCGGTCCCAATCACTGGCGCTGTAAAGGCATTGTGCTAACTGCTACGCCAACCATGCTTCTCTGAAGGTGGTGGATATTGTGATTAAGCAAATAAGAGTGATAATTTATTTTACCTATGACAGATGACAGCAGGTTGGTCGGTTATTTGGCCCTGTTGGGGAGTTGATGAGGACATGGGGGGTGGGGGGAATAAACGGGGTTGATATAAGATTGGGTAAATTGTTTTCATCAAGTCAACAAGGCCTGTTCTTGTGCTGTACCTCTCCATAAACTCGAGGAGAAGATGCCATCAATCCCCACTGCCACCATCAAGGAGCAGTAGCCTGCTGTCACCCATGGCATACATCACCAGTGAAGATCGAGCAGTTAATTCGGCAACTTGTGAGGATAATAAAATTGCTCACGATCCTCCCTGAGATCTTGTTTTGCGACTTGGCCTTGTGATTTGCTTGACTGCTCTCTTTAAGGAGTTCCCATGGTCACCTCACCAGGTCGCAGTTGCTCTTTAAAGACCGGTAATGACCCAGTGAAAAATTTATTGCATGTTTGCATTGAATTGCTTAATTGACGTGTACTGTGATTATGGTGGAAATTTTTATTTTGGATGCTTTCCAGCCAAGTCAGCCTCTACGTGATACAGAAGGTAGTGCAAGAATAAAAACTTATGCAAATCAGAAGTGCGGGATGTAGTGAGAGAGAGTAAATCAGTGCACAGCATCATCCTGCGTGAGAGTGGTATGGCAGGAACAAAACTTCGTGAATCTAGGGGTGCAGATTCAAATTCCTGGATCTTCTGCCTGAAGGGGGTGGGAGACTAGAGTGTGACCAGCATGGGATGTGTCCTTTAACATGCCAGCAGGAGCTGAAGATGAAGTCAGTGGAAGGGAGGTTGGTTTGTGTGGCCACCCACGAAATGCTGACAGAACTCAGCAGGTCAGGCAGCGTCCATGGATGGTCGATGTTTCAAGCCAAGTCCTTTATCAGGGATTCACAACTCTCTAGAGTTTCTCGCAGCCTTGGGAAAAGCAGTTCCTGTCACGAGCTGTGATGCCTCCAGACCAGGTACACTCTATGGCAAATATGTCAGAAATTAGGAAAGAACATCCATGACCAGTCTCTTTGTTTCGCTGACATTGAGGGCGAGGTTGTTATCCCTGACTCCATGCCATCATGCTCTCAATATCCTGCCTATGCTAAGACTCATTATGTAAGATTTTTTTTGCGTGATAGTAGTGCCATCTGCAATCTTGGAGCAGTGTTTGGGCTCACTGTCACGGGTAGAAGGGGCGGAGTACACATCTTACAGGTGGTAAAGATTATTGTGGAGAAGAAGGTGTTGTCAGTCCTCGGGGACTGCGTCCTGCAGATCAGAATCCCATTGCAGAGATGTGCTGAGGCAGGAACACTCCCTTTTTCCTGTGGCAAGGTAAAACAATAATTTACCCATGCCTTGTGCAATCCAATCTGTGTGGAGAGTTAGCTTTTTCGAACAAAAGGAGTGCCAACAGAAATGTGATCTGTGAACTGTTGAATTCCTCCCAGTAATTGATGTAGCTACTGACGGCTTAGTTCTGAACATATGCTTGACTCCAACTGCAGTTGTATCTTAGTCAGAGCACACTGGGTCCATTGTTGTACTGGTGGAGAGATACTTCCGTTGTGCTAGATCTGCAGCACCGATGATCGTGGAAATTACGTCTGCAGAACATCTTGCATGAATGTAGCATCTTTAACATTGTGAAACAATCTCTGAGGTCCTACTGAAGCATCATTAAACAATTCAGCACCAAGGGACATTCAGAAACATTTGAACAGAGATTTGCTTAAACAGGTAAGTTTTAATTAGCAGTGTGAGAAGTTTTGAGGGTGAATTCTCTTGGGATTTGAATGCAATGGTGGAGTAAAGAAATAGGCCTAGTGTTCAAGCAGCCAGAGAAGAATTGCCTTCAGAGAGGACTGTGAATGTCACGCCCTTGTGTCTGGTAAGGTTCAGGGAACAAAACTTGAACTGGAAATAATGGGAGCTGAGCTTGATTGACCGCAATTTTGTTGACTCATTCTGTAAATGTAGTTTGAAATTTGTTCAAATCTAGTATCACCTAACTTAAGAAATGAGTATGACATTTTTACTAGTTGGTGTCCATATTTACAATTTTCATGTATAACTCTTCCTAACCCTTGAGATCCGTGTTGATTTTCTCCAAAGAAAATTAAATAGAATATATAATCCGTGGGAGTGTGCAGCACTTTTCAGTGATCCATTCTGCTTGCTTTCTTTATCTTTTTTTGCTTTCTATATTTTTCTTTGGGGTCTTTTCTTGGGTGGGTGGGGGTCTGGAGGTTTGGGTACAACCATCATAGAGTAAGTACTGGATTTACTTTTGTACTTGTATTTTTTTAATTTTGTAAATGATTGCAAAAATTTTAAATAAACTTTAAAAAAAAAAGATCAACTGACTCCATATACAACTAGACGGAAGTTTTTCCGGACCACTGTGTGCACAATACATTTCTCGCACAGTGCATAGTCACATACCTATATAGAAAAATAATGTAGAATATGGTTCTAATAAATATTCCAGAATATTCACTTGACATTATTAATAAGAGATTATTACAGGATACCGTTCATCAATCCTGCATCTTGTGGGAAGAAGCTCTTTCCGAGCCTGGCAGTCCTGATGTTTGATGCACCTTCTCCTTCCTGATGGTTGTTTGTCAAAGATACTGTGCTGGATGGAAAGGGTCCTCCATAATTTGTTGAGCCCTATTTAAGTAACTCTCCTAGTGAATGTTTCAATAGAGGAAAGGGAGATCCCAGTGATCTTTTCAACCATTTTGATGGTCCTCTTTAACTTCCAGTCCAATGCTTTGCAGCTTCCATACCACACAGTGATGCAGCCAGACAGGACATTCTCAATTGTGCTGTAAAACCCTGGTAAGATGTGGGCTGGACTTTTTACTGTTGGGGAATTCACCCTCAAAACTTCTCACAATGCTAATTAAAACTTACCTGTTTAAGCAAATATACTGTTGGGGAGAGATTTGATAAAAGTGTTCAAGCTAATTTTGTTTCATTGTTGTAGACTTGGAAAAAAAAAGAAATTTCAACTGGATGGTGGACATCAAAGGAAAGAGATTTGTCTATGTAGAACAGTACAGCACAAAGTAAGGCCTTTGGTCCCACAAAGTCTTGTGCTTACAGATGAGGCATATTCTTCATTTCCTTGCAGAAGATGAGAGAATATTGGCACTTGAGTTGGAAGCAGAATCCATAAACATTTTTCAATGGATGAGGATAAATATTGAAAAGGAGGCTTCTGGGGAGGAGTCCTGTGATGAATGTGCACAGGATTGGCAGACTGGCCTCCAGTGCTCTCAAAGCTGATGGGAAGATTTTTACGAGATGTTTATGACAGAGAGGGTTATCTTCATGGTTTGCGTCAAACTGTTGCAATAGCAAAATGCAAACTGGATGTGTCCTTGCCCTGTGAATGATTAGTCAGGACTGTTGAAACTCTGTTTGCAGTTAGGGATAAAAATTTTTGAAGATGCCACGTGACAAAGTAAACTTCAAACCTGTTTACATTTGTGATTTTTTTTTTACATGTAAAGCAGCAGAGGTCCTGATTCGGAACGGAGATTTTGATCATGGCAAATGTGGTTGGAGACCATGCTGACATCTGGGAATCCCACAATGCACAGCTGGTGGAGCCCCTTTGCACCAATGACTCAGAGGTAGATAAAACAAAACCTAATTGTCAAAAAAATACCTACAGAGAAGTGATTTGTTTACTGTTTGCATCAGAATCCAGGTATCTGACTTGAAGATTCTGGGTACTCAAACAGAAGTGATAACTACCAGCGAAGACATTTTTTTAAATTGGGGTTGCTACGTGAGTTCAAAGTTGCATTTTCACATTTCCCAGAGGCATTGGAGACCCATTGACCGCACCAAGATTTTACCGTCAACCCCTTGTCATTTGGAGCAATCTCTGACTTGTTTCCCTACAACCTCTCGCATGCCAATGAACCCTCTCTGAGGTTTTTTTTCTGACACCAAAGGCTAGGTAGCTATCACAATGTCAATGGGATGTGCGAGAAAGCCCACAGGGTACAGGGACAACTTGCAACTTGTGGGCAGGATCAAATGTGGGCCACTCAAGCAAGTCCAAATCCAGGGGCCACAAATACATGATCACTAAATAATATACAGGTACACAATCCTTTATCCAACATCTAAAATCCGGAAAGCTCCAAAAGCTGGCAATTTTTCCTGGTGCTGGTACAGTGGAGGAAGAGAGAGACAGCAGCGCAACTAGGTTAGGTGGGGGTGTGGGGGGAGAGACGGCAATGCGACTCGGGAGGGCGGGGGGGAGAGACGGCAGCACAATTCGGGTGGGCTTAAATCTGGGGCAGCTGGCTTTTGTTCTGAAATCCGGAAAAATCTGAAGTTCAGAACACACTGACCCCCAAGGGTTCTGGATAAAGGATTGTGTACCTGTACTTCCTGAAGAAACAATTCAAGTTCGTTTTGTGAGCAGTTCAGCAAGTCCACATGAATACAGCAGTACAAAGAGCAAGCTATGGTATGTAATGTTACAGTGAAAAGATCAATTTGTACATACAAAGGGCAGGAAGAAGATTTAAGAGAGAAATGATAGTGTGACAGATTATGTTGTGTTTTATATTGTATAGATATGTTTTAAAGGGTAAATTGGGGAAGGGTTTTAGTGTAGGTCACATACAAACATTTCAGAACAGATCTCATTTAAAATACCCAAACTCTGCTCAAGCTAGACAGTGGCTCCGAGTGCCTCTGCAAAAGCTTTGGGGAGTGCCCAAGGGACTTCACTAATGGATTGTTGTTTTGGAAAGCAACAGACGAAAGAACTGAGGATTAAACTGTAGGCTGTCTTGTGTGCTGTTTGCTGTTCTAAGAGGGTCATGTGGTTTTGCAATCAGAGAGAGGCAAACAGGTTTTTTTCTGAGAGAGAATTCAGTTCAGCAGCAGCAGCTGGAATGGGACAAGCTGGCAAGCTTGTGGAAAAACCCCATTTTGAAGACGGGTTGTGAGTGCTTAGTTCAGCCTGGTCAAAGCCCTTATGGTCCATACAAGAGGAGAGGACTGGCTGCCTAATGCTTCACTTGAAATCAGGGAAACAAAAAGGAACTCTATAGTGACCTGAAAGAAAGAGGTTTATCATCTGGAGAACCCTGATGGGCAAGTTTCTTTGGCAAGACACTGACGTGGCTGATTAGAAGGGATCAGTTTGTGTCCAGCAAACAACAAATCTCTCTTTGAAAACCGACAAGAACTTTCCTGAGCAGTAACCATTCACCTTTCAAGCACCAAAGCCTGGTGAAATTCATAAATGTTCAATTCTGTACACAGTATAAGAATTGCCTGATACCAGTGAACTTGGAGGAGTGAGAAGTGAGATTGGACTGTGAATCAAAGAACTTTTCTAACCTTACACATTACATGCATGTGTGCTTAGAATTAGAAGGGGATTAAGTTAGGTTAAGTAATAAGTTAGAGTTTGATCCTGTTTTCATGTATAAAGATAATTTAAAGCAACTTTTGTTTGGGTGACCATTTGTCTTAGTGAATTCCTGTTGCTGCTGGGTTTTGGGGTCCTCTGGGCCCGTAACAATAGTAATGCAGGAAGTTTTGATGTGCAAGAAAAGCAGAGTGGAATGATTGTATTTGGTATGGGAGCAGCTCCCAAAATCTCGCCACATCTGTACCATTTTGTCTTTACCCAGAGTCATGGAAATACGTAACACAGTGTCACCCGGAGTAGTTCGGGAGTAGAACATGGGTAACTGGATAAACACCTAAGGGAGAAAGGACATGCTGATTCATGGGAACAGTCTCTGAGAAACAGGATCATCAGTGAGAATGAGATGGGACAATCTTTATTCTGTGGGAGGGGCTCCTGACCTTCCAGCTGCGCTGAGAAAGGGCCATCATATTGATTTTTGATCTGCTCTTTGCCAGGTGTACGAGATTATTAAGAAGGAGAAGAGTCGTCAGAGGCTGGGATTGGAACTCATCGCCTCAGAGAACTTTGCAAGCCGAGCGGTGTTGGAGGCTCTGGGTTCGTGCATGAACAACAAATATTCGGAAGGCTATCCTGGACAGAGGTATGGGAACATCCTTGAGTGACACTGCCTGATAGTGAAAGTTAAAGGAACGTGCGCTGAATCAAATCTTTCCCCATGCCATGAAAACACAAACATGTTAAACTCTAATAATCCAGCTTCTAATTCTTTTGAACCCTGGTGGACCAGTACCTCCTGAATGTGAGCAGGGCCATCGAAGGTGCAAGCAGAGTGTCCTAGGATTGGAATCGAGGCTGGGGTTTAGACTGTGGGCTTGGTGTGCTGTTAGGGTCTGGACCACGAGGGACCGGGCTACATTTCAGGGCAGGAGCTTGTAGCTGAGTGTTTGTCCTTTTCCAGCTCCGTTTAAATGCACGATGCTCACGAGGTAATTTATGGTGCTTCATGTTTTATAAAAGAAATGAAATTGAACATTGTGGTGGTTATTAACATGAGTTACACCCTGTCATCTGAATAATCTGTTTGTCCTGCACCACTAAAGTCCCAAGGTTACTGTAGATATTGCACACATTTGTATATATTTAGCGTCTTTGTAATATTTTATAACTCTAAATATGATGGGAGGCACGGTTAGTGCAATGGTTAGCACAACGCTGTTACAGCACCCGTGACCCAGGTTTGCCTCTGGCGCTTTTTCTAAGGAGTTTGAACTGTTTCTTGGGGTGCTCTGGCTTCCTCCCACCTTTCAAAAAAAGTACACGGATTGTTAATTGGTGTATTTGTGTTGCATGGGCTTGTGGACTGGAAGGACCTGTTACTGTAGTGGATGTCTAAATTTAAATTTGTACTGCATTGATTGATGATATTGTGGGGCTAGAAATTCATATTGAATTGAATCAAATTAGTACTGAAAGCTCCGGAGCCGGCTGCGGTTGTCTGCAAAGGTACGTTCAGGTGGCTGCACTGAAGGTGATGTTCTGCCACCTAAAAGGTCCACAGCGGGGAGAGGTGCCACGGAGCAAACGCTGGCTCCTGAGTCGTGGCAGGGGCAGCCGCCGGATGGCCCCCCTCCCTGCCGCCGACAGACCCCCGGCACGGGATGCTGGGGCGGCCGGTGCAGGACTTTGGTCCCCGAAGTCCCACGGGGAGGGGGGCTGTCAGCAGCGGGAAGGGGGGGCTGTCAGGCACAGGGAGGGGAGCTGTCAGGTGCGGGGAGTTGGGTTGCCGGCTGTCATCAGCCTACACCCTGCTAGGCACCTGAAAGCTGCTTGCCACTTTGCCTTGCTGCTTTCAGGTGCCTAGGGTGAGTGCTCGGAAGCAGAGATTATACCTCCTTGAGGTGGGTTGAGTAAGTGCTCCTTGGGTTTTCCGCTTTCAGGTGGCCTCCCAACAGCCGCATTGGGGTATTTTAGACGGCTTTACATTCGGGTATTCTGGCCACCTGAAAGCGGCATGCCAAACCTTGCACAAGCCTGTGAATGGTAGCATCTTTAAATTGTGTTGGTTGCTTTGTCAGTGTATAGTGCTATTGTGTCGTACAGTATAGATAAAGGCCATTCAACCCAGCACATTCCCTCCCAACCTATTTGGCCACATACACTAATCCAGTGGTTCTCAACCTTTTTCTTTCCACTCACTTTAAGTATTCCCTATGCCGTAGGTGCTCTGTGATTAGTAAGGGATTACTTGAAGTGGTATGTGGGTGGAAAGAAAAAGTTTGAAAACCACTGTTTTTATTGTACCAAATTGACTCATTATGTGCACGGTTTCATAACTCCAAAGGAAATGGGCCAATGACAAATTTTCTCAAGCAAAATATTTCAGAGACAATTGGGTGTAGAATAATGTTTCTCAACCATCCCTTCCTACTCGCATCCCAACTTAAGTAATCCCTTATTAATCACAGAGCACATAGGGATTACTTGAGGTGGTATATGAGTGGAAAGAAAAAGGTTGAGAACCATTGCACTAATCCCATATGCTTACACTTGGTCCATTACCTTCAATGTCTATTGTCTGTCTGGTTTACCACCTCCTTTGGTAGTGAGCTTCAAATAATTCACTTAAAATCACTTTTCCCTTCAACTCTGCTTTAAACTTCCTTCATCTCACCTCATAGTTCTACCTTTTTGTTTTTGATGCCATGGGGAATAAGATTTTGACTATTTACCCCATCTATAGCTCTCATAAACTACCTCTATCAAATCACCCCTCAGCCTCCACAGATGCTGTGACCTGCTGACTTCTTCCAATATTCTGCAGTCTCTTTTTGCCTTGAAGAATAGTTTGTCAGCATCCCTGTTGACCAAGCAGGTTGAGTCTTGAAAATCTCAGCTACCAGATTAGGTTAGTGGTAGATCTTGGGTGAATTGGCATGAAGTCCTTCTGGACAAGGAAAATGGCTTTGCACTAAAAAGTCAAAGGCTCTCTATCAACTGCTCTATTGCACAACGTGACTCTCTGATAATCAAGGTCCATGTGAGATCCTGGAGATCTCAGAATAAGAATTTATTGTCATAAACAAGTCGTGAAATTCAGTGTTTTGTGGCAGCGTCACAGTGCAAACATTCATATTATAACCATCTTACAACAATAATATAAAAAATAAAAATAACAGTGCACAAAAAGTAAGGCAGTGTCTTTGGTTCATTGATTATCCAGGAATCTGATGACAGTGGGGTAGAAGTTGTCCTTGTGCAGCTGAGTGCTTGCCTTTAGGCTCTTGTACCTTTTCCCTGATGGGAGCAGAGTGAAGAGGGCATGGTCTGGGTGGTATGAGGGTCTTTGAGGATAGAGGCTGCTTTTTTACCTCATGTAGATGTCCTCGATGGTGTGGAGTCTGGTGCCTATGATGTCGCAGGCGGAGTTAATAACCCTCTGGAGTTTTTCCTTTTCTGTCCTGAGATTTGGCGCCTCCATATCAGTCAGTGATGAACCAGCCAGAATGCTCTCCACGGTACACCTGTAGAAGTTTCCGAGAGTCTTCAGTGACCTACCGAATCAACTCAAGCACCTCACAAAGTATAGCCGCTGGCAAGCCTTCTTCGCGATGGCATCAACATGGAGGCTTCAGGACAGATCCCCTGAGATGTTGATACCCAGGAATTTGAAGTTCTTGACTCTCTCCACTACTGAGCCTTCGACGAGGACTGGGGCGTTTTCCCCTGACTCCCTCCTGAGGCCCACAATCATCTCTGGTTTTGCTAACGTTGAGCGCAAGGTTGTTGTTGTGACACCACTCAAAGATCTATCTCCCTCCTGTACGCTTCCTCATTGCCATTTGTGATTCTGCCGACAACTTGCAGATAGCATTGGAATTGTGCCTGGCTACACAGTCGTGGGTGTATAGAGAGTAGAGCAGTGGGCTAAGCACGCATCCTTGAGGTGTGCCTGTGTTGATGATCAGTGTTTCCAATTCGTATTGACTGTGGTCTTCCGATGAGAAAGTCAATGATCCAGTTGCAGAGTAGGATACAGAGGCCCAAGGTTTGTAGCTTCTTGACCAGCACTCTTCTCCCATCTCAGCAGCCAGTTTTCGGTGACGGTAGAAATCAATGATTGTATTCAGTGCTACCTTTGGTGCACCTGCATGGACTTCAACCATAGATGTCAGCAGTGATTTCAGGTTGAAAAGGAAAGGAGCTTTTAGGGTCAATTTACCCTCCTTGTGTCTGGCCCTCAATGATCCTGCACTGATTGTTGTTGTTGAGATTGACTGAACAAATGTCTCCATTTTTTTCTGTTATTGAGGTGTATTAAATTAAACTTGAGAATACTCATCACGATTCCATCTTATTGTCAATTATGCACCTGTCAATATTTCCATTGCGGACAGGTGACTCATATATATTTAAACTTGTTCATTTCATTCAAAGTTTGCTTAATAAAAGGAATTGAGTGGGGTGGGGTTCACAGTCTCGAGAGAAGGGGGAAGCCATTGAGGACTGAGATAAGGAAAAATTTCTTCACTTAGAGATGTGAGCTTTGTGGAAATCCCTGCCACAGAAAGTTGTTAGACGTATGAGTTGAGAGTGCCTGAGGGAAGGGAAAGGCCCAATTCAAGATGTGAAGAGTCTGACTGAAGTTGAGGGGTGTATAGAAGAGAATGTGTAGAGAATAAGAAATTGAGGTGGAATGAGTGTGGATAATGGTCTCGATGTGCTCTAGGACATTTTTCTGTGCTGTATCTTTCAATTAACTTATGGAGCAGATTCCTGGAAGCCTTTGCCAATGGATGGGCTGTCCCAGCCTGAGCTCTGAGCCCGTTGGCTCCTCTGCAAGTCTACCTTGCTCTCTCTTCTGAGGTGTGGCCATTACAGATAGTCGCACTGTCCAGGCTGTGAAGCCTCAGCTCAGTGTTCACCCTGACACTGACCGCACCTCCACCACTGCCATCTCTCAGGATGGTCAGACAAAGGGGTGGGGGGGGGGGGTGGGGTTCACAGTCTCGAGAGAAGGGGGAAGCCATTGAGGACTGAGATAAGGAAAAATTTCTTCACTTAGAGATGTGAGCTTTGTGGAAATCCCTGCCACAGAAAGTTGTTAGATGTATTGAAAGGGCGTTGGATGTGGCTCCATTGGCTAAAGGGATCGAGGGGAGTGGAGAGAAAGCAGGAATACAATACTGAGGTCGTAAAATCTGTATTGAATGGTGGAGCAGGCTCAAAGGGCTAATCTTCACCTGCTCTTCTTTTGTATGTTTAACGAAGAGTGCTCAGTGTAACTCAATCCCTAACAAATACTTAACGATTCCTTAAATAGCTTTTTTTTTGCAGGGCATCTGCCTAGTGTGAAGTCCTGCATTCCACTGCATGCTCCATTTGAAGTGTTAATTATATCTGCTTAAATCGGTTGCACATAATCAGCATATGCTGTGGTGTTTAGTTCCATCAGCTGACCCTCAACCAGATGTCAGTGATCCAAGGGGTTGGGAGAATCTCCCCATATATGGAGAAGAAGCCCTCACGGAATTCCTATCTGCCTTCTGACGATTCACTGTAAATGGTGCAAGAGCATCCACTCACTCTGTGACAATCCAAAGCAGGGTAGATTCATAGGACACTTTCTGTCCTGTGAGAGTGGAATTAATGGAGCTGATCTCCTCTTTAAAAAATATATTAACTGAGAAATTTGCTCTGCTTGGTACTGTTTTATATGATTTGGGGAGCAAAGGTGGATAGAGTTTCCATCCAGTGATCATTGATGTTTGAGCTTGGTCAGATGTTTGCTGAATCGGGGCAGAGGGGACTTAATTTGGGTGGATGGTGTTGGGGACTGTTTTGGTCAGGTGATTGGTCGGTCGGGTTGAGGAGGGTCTCTGTTTGGGTAATTTGAGTGACAGGAACCAGGTGAATGTTGGTTAGGAGCTCAGCTGGTCAATGTACAGTCGTTGGAGAACAAACTTTTTTAATTTTTTATTTTTCACACCATAAATCACATTAGCCATGATATACACTTTTTCTTTTTCACACATATACAGTGACTTTTTCTCCCCCCCCCCCCCCCCCCCCCTCCTTTTGGAGAACAAACTTGATGAACTCCAAGCCAGATTTCAACATCAGAGAGACATCGGGAAGTGCTGTGTGATGTGCTTTACAGAAACATGGCTAAACGCAGACATTCCAAACACAGCACTGCAGCCCAAGGGCTACATCCTTCATTGCGCTGACTGAACACCGGCATCTGGAGAAAAAACCGGGGAGACGACATTTATCATCACCATTTCATTGTGGTGCACAGATATGATGGCCATATCACAGTCCTGCACCCCTGACCTGGAACATCTGGCAATCAAGTGTCGCCCATTGTACCTGCCAAGGGAGTTCACCGACATCATCCTGGTTGAAGTGTACATTCCGCCCCAGGTCAACATCAGGCAGGCACTGGAGGTCTGAGCATTGTGATAAACAGCCCTGAGACGGCACATCCTGATGTCTTCCCGATCATTGTGGGAGGTTTCAATCAGGCCAACCTGAAGAAGTCTCTGACCAACTACCACCAACATGTCACATGCGAGACCAGGGGAACCAACACACTTGACCACTGCTACACCATCATGAAGAAAGCATATCAAGCCATACCACGATCACACTTGGGCAAGTCTGGCCACCTGGCTGTAATTTTACTCCCGATGTACAAGCAGGCACTGAAGACCACAGCACCAGGGTCAAGATGGCGAAAGTATGGTAGAGGGAGCCAGAGGAGCTTTTGCAGGACTGCTTTGACTCGGTGGACAGGAACATATTCAAGAACTTATCCATGGACTTGAATGAATATGCAACAGGTATCACCGACTTCATCAAGACGACACCCAAATACCAGGTGTTCCCCAACCAGAAGCCCTGGATGAATCAGAGAATCTGCAACCGACTGAATGAAGGCAAGAACAAGGGCGTTTAAGGCGGGGATGGAGATCTTTACAAGAAGTCCAGGTACAACCTGCAGAAGGCCATCTCCAAAGCAAAGTGGCAATTCTGGAGGAGGCTAGAGACAGATACACGCCAGCTATGGCAGGGAGTGCAGGCCATTACAGCCTATAAAGCGAAGGTGAACATTATAGTTGGCTGCAATAGAACTGAACACCTATGCCCGCTTTGAGAAGAAGAACCAAACAATGCCTACTAGAATTCCTGAAAAGGCTGAGGACCCTGTGATGTCGGTCTCTGAGGGTGATGTCAGAACATCATTTTAGAGGGTGAACTCTCACTAGGGGTCAGGCCCTGATGGTGTACCTGGCAGGGTACTGAAAATTACTGCCAACCAACTAGCCGGAATGTTCACAGACATTTTCTACCTCTCATTGTGGCAGTCCGAGGGTCCCAACAGTTTCAAAAACGCATCAATCATCCTGGTACCCTAGAAGAGTAGTGTGGGCTGCTTCAAGAATACCACCCTGTAGCACTAACTTCTACAGAGGTGAAATACTTTGAGGCTGGTCATGGCTAGAATTAGCACATACCTAAGTAAAGATCTGGACCCACTGTAATTCACAATCGCTCCAGAGCAGATGCAAAATCGGTGGCTCTCCACTCAGCTCTGGATCACTTTGAAAACAATTCATACACACTCTTTGCCAACTTGGGACTACCCTGCTTCACTCCAGACCTAGAAGTGTGAAGGGTGCTGGAGAAACTTGCGAACCCATCGCATTCTGGAGCTGTGCAGGAACAACAATCGCAAACAGGCTACAGCAAAGTTCTACACTCTCCTGATGCTCAAGAAGCCAAAGGGAACCCTACAGTGACATCGCTGCAATACCAGGAGAATGTTTAATCTCGAAGTAACTCGAGATACTTTTTAGTTTTATAAACTAGGCTTCGGAATTACAAGAATTTTTCTACCTTATAATGTTGAATAATTACATCATTCACGTTATCAAAGTCAAATGTAAAATAAATTTATTTTTTATATTTCTCACATTTGACAATTCAGCATCTTCTTGAGAGGGTGCCTTCCAGGAACTTTCTGTACTTATTTTTTGGCAAGACATGTTGCCACAAACTAATCTGTATTTGCTTCTATTGTTCAATGGAAGAGCTTAATGTGTTTGGAACTGTGTTTTATGATGTACTTATTTAATGTTTCTATGTAAGTAAACATATTTGCTGAAGTTAAAAAAAAAAAACAATTCATACACAAGGCTGCTCTTCATCGACTACAGCTTGGCTTTCAACACCATTATTCCCTTATTGCTGGTCAAGAAGCAACAAACTTTAGGTCTCTGTACCCCCTCTGTAACTGGATCCTTGACTTTCTCATTGGAAGACCACAGTCAGTACGAATTGGAAACAATGTCTCCTCTTCACTGATCATCAACACAGGGTCACCCCAAGGATCCATGCTTCGCCCACTGCTCTACTCATTATACACCCATGACTGTGTGCCCAGGCACAATTCCTCTCCTATCTACAAGATTGCAAATGACACAACAGTTGTTGGCAGAATATCAAATGGCAATGAGGAAGCATACAGGAGGGACATAAATCAGCTCATTGAATGGTGTAATAACAACAACCTTGCGCACAATGTCAGCAAAACCAAGGAGATGATTGTGGACTTCAGGAGGAAGTCAGGAAACATAACCCAAGTCCTCGTTGAGAGCTCAGTAGTGGAGAGGGTCAAGAATTTCAAATTCTTGGGTGTCAACATCTCCGAGGATCTGTCCTGGAGCCTCCACGTTGATGCAATCACAAAGAAGGTTCACCAGTGGCTACACTTTGTGAAGTGTCTGAGGAGATTCGGTTTGTCCCGAAGACTCTCAAACTTCTACAGGTGTACCGTGGAGAACATTCTGGCTGGTTGCATCACTGCCTGGTGTGGAGGCGCCAACTCTCAGGACGAGAATAAACTCCTGAGGTTGTTAACTCGGCCTGCAACTTCAAAGGCACCAGACTTCACTCCATCGAGAACATCTACATGAGGTGGTGTCTTAAAAAAGCAGCCTCTATCCTCAAAGACCCCCACCACCCAGGGCATAGCCTCTTCACTCTGCTACCATCAGGGAAAAGGAATAGGAGTGTAAAGACAAGCACTCAGCGGCACAAGGGCAGCTTCTTCCCCGCTGCCATTGGATTCCTGAATAATCAATGAACCGAAGACACTGCCTAACTTTTCATCCACTGTTATTGTTAATATTATTTTATTTTTTAATGTTGTAAGATGTATGTGATGCTGCAGAAAACACCAAATTTCGTGACTTGTTCATGACAATAAATTCCATTTCTGCACTGGTCTGGGACACTTGTACTGACCCATATTCCTTGATACCCTTACTAATTAGATGCTTATCCGTTTCCTGTTTAAATACTTCCAGTGATCTGGCCTCCACTGCTTTGTGCGGCAGTGAGTTCCACAGATCCAGGACCCCTGACTGTGTCGCAGTTATCTGCCCAAGTTCCAAATCCCCTGATTCTGCTACCCATCTCGAGCCCCCCTTGACACACAGGATTGCAGATGTCGGAACTGAGAGCAGGCTGCTGGATGAACTCAGCTGGGCAGGCAGAGACCATGGAGGGAAAGGACAAAAATGTTTTGCGTTGAGACCCTGCCTCAGGACTGAGAAAGGAGGGAGAAGACAGGAGGGGTCAGAAGGGTGAAAGATGACGGACAGCTGGATCTCTGATCACCACCCCGCAAATTCACTGGAGGATGTTCCAGATTTCTTCTGACCATTAGGTGGTGGACATGAAGGAACTGGTGTGTCTACATTATCTAGAAATAATTTCTTCCCCATTACATCTTTTCCATTGAATCACCTTTCTAGGTATTATGGCGGCACAGAGTTTGTGGATGAGTTGGAGCGACTGTGCCAGAAACGAGCGTTGGATCTGTATTCCCTCGATCCAGAGAAATGGGGTGTCAATGTCCAGCCATATTCAGGTAACCTCTTATCTGCACCTCGAGAATGGTACAGCACTACCCACATATCTGTTCTGAACATGATGTCCGAGTTGAACTAAAACTACTGCTTGCACCTGATGTCCCACTATCCCCTTCATATTTATGGGTCTATCTCGAAGACTCTCAAACGCCACCATTGTATCTACTACCACCACTACTCCTGGCAGCTTGTTCTAGACACCCACCACTCCCTGTGCAAAGTATTTGCCCTGCACATCTCCCTTAAATTTCTTCCCCATCTCCTTAAATTTCTTCCCCCCCCCCAACTCATGTCATCTAGTGAGTGATACTTTTATCCTTGGGTAAAGGTTCTGATTGGAGGCAAAGATATATTGGCAACGTTTCAGGCCTGAGTCCTTCAGAAAGGCTCAGGCCCGAAGTGTTAGCAATATATCTTAGTCTCCTATAGACACTAAAAAGACTGTTCCTCCAACATTTTGGTGCGTTTTTACTACGATCACAGCGTCTGCAGACTTTGGTGTTTCACTGAAGATTCTGATTGTTCATCCTACCCCCCCATTCAATGCCCTTTTGTGATTTTTATCCAACTTTATTGTGCAGGAGGGATGTGGAGAGTCTGCAGAAGACGTCAATAGGTTATGTGAGTGGACGAGGGTTTGGCAGAAGGAGCATGGTGTTGGTAAATGTGAGGACATCCACTTTGGAAGGAAAATATGATTAGATTATCATTTAAATGGTGCTCTCCCGGGGGGGGGGGGGGCTAATTGAATTCTGCGCCAAAGGAAGCAGAAGAGGCTACCTGATTAAACATATTTAGGACATGGATGGCTACGTTGTTGCATAGTGGAGGAATTAAGGGTTGTGGAGAAAGGGTACAAAAGTGGAGGGGAGTACACAGTCATGATGTAATTAGATGGCAGGTCTGGTGAGCCAGAGGGCCAACTGCTGCTCCTATTTCTAATGCGAGGAATAATGCCATTCCCAAGGCGGGGACGGGAGGATTCATACATGAATTGCAGGTGCTACAGGTAATCAAGAAGGCAAATGGAATGTTAGCCTTCATTGCTAGAGGGGTGGAATTTAAGAGCAGCAAGTGTACTGGGTACAGTTCCTTCATAAGCCCAGGTGTTGAGTGCTGGCCATCAGTCTCCTGAAGATAGGGCTCTGCTCCAGCTGGGGCTGCTCACAATGGTGTAGGGACAGTCGGGCAGCAGTATGACGGCTGCAGTAATGGGGTTGCTCTAGTGCAGACTACACTTTTAGAAGAACCAGCCAGACCTGAGGGCAATCTCCTGGGTAGTTTGTTAAGTGATTGGAGATTTTTAGTAAGGTTGTGAATTAATGGCATTCTCTGCCACCACTCTTATCTTTGGCAGGCTCACCAGCAAACTTCGCCGTGTACACCGCTCTTGTGGAACCACATGGGAGGATCATGGGATTGGACCTTCCTGATGGTGGACATTTGACCCATGGCTTCATGACAGAGAAGAAGAAAATCTCCGCCACGTCCATCTTTTTTGAGTCCATGCCATACAAGGTGAGATGGGCAGCACGGATGGCATAGCAGATGGTGCCAAGCTATTTACAAGGCCTGCCACCTGGGGTCAAATCTGCCACTGTCTGTAAAGGACCTATCTCATTGGCCTGGAGACTTGATGGCGACTCGAGTCTCCGCAACATCTCCTGGAGACTAGCCGGGTCTCCAGGGAGTCGCGGGAAATTCAAAGATGCTCGATTTTGTTTGGAGACTTTTTCCAGTCTTCAGCAGGTCTCGGAGACTAATTTTGTCCGCGACTGGGGAGACGTCGCTGCGACTGCTGGGCGAATTGGTTGTCACCTTGTCTGGAGACGTCTCGGATGTCGTCCTGGCGTTGCCTTGGTGAGAGCACAAGCTGTTTTTGGTCGCAGCGATGTCTCCGCCACTGAGATACCAGTGTAAGGTGCTTGTATGTTCTCCCTGTGACCATGTGGGTTTCCTCCAGGAATACTGATTTCCTCCACTCTCCAAAGCATATGGAACTGGTAAGCTAGTGTGATTTAATGGGTTAAAGGGCCTTCTACCATGCTGTATCATTTTTTAAAAAGCTAAAACAGTTGGAAACATCTCGTCACTGATTTGGCAGTCAATACCTCAATGGACCTTTAAAAGTCATCTTATAAAGTACCCTTCAGCCAATTATGTATGTGTTAGATTTTCAAAGTAGCTCTCCAAATTGTTTTACTTCATCCTTTCAGCCTTGCTCCGCTGCTCTCCCACCCCTTTCCACTGCCCCCACCCCCAACTGTAGCCCTACCAGCAGTTTTTATTTTCTTCAGGTCATAATCTAATGCAGTTTAGAAAGTCTTTATTGAATTTGGTTCCTCTGCCCTTTGGGGCTATGAATCCTGATCACAGCAACTCCTGCAGGTGATGACATGAGAAGAGAGCCATCAGTCTCCATTTCCCCACGACTGGCTGGGAATCTGGGAACACAAAATCTGATGCAACTTCACAAGTTGGAATGATGATGAGTTAATTGTCATACACATTGTACACATACACTGGAATTCATACTTGCTGCAGCCAAACAGATACTTCACAAAAATAAAACAACTTGCTGTAGTGGACTAGATTGAATTAAATAGAGTCAATAAACAAAAGATGGAGATAATAAATATTCAGTTATCCTTTTGCAAATAGTGCCGGGAGCCCTTTTGGTGTTGGAGCACTCCCTGCTTCGCGTAACGAGGGAAGGTTAGCTGTTAGAAATAAAATGTTCTCAAACCTAGAGGTACTGGTCTTCAGGCTTCTGTACCTTCTGTCCGAAGGCAGCAGTGGAAGAGGGTGTGACCATAGTGATTGGAGTCCTTTATGATTAAAACGAATAGGGGTTTCATATTAATTGGGTGGCATGGGTCTATTGGGCCGGAAGGGCCTTTTACAATGCTGTACGTCTAAATTGAATTGCCTCTTGAGGCAGCACATCACATAGACATCTTCAATGTAAGATCACTGCTGTGGACTCGACTCCACCTACCTGCCTTTCCCCTTTAACCCTTAATTCCCCTACAGTGCATTCTTGGATAGCATAACGTGAAGTAGGAATCACAAAAACTGCATTGTGGATTCTAGACACAGATTGAAGGATTGCTTTGTCGAGCACCTTCGCTCTGTCTGCTGCCACAGCAAGGACTCCTAGTGGCCAACCACCAACTCCACTTCTCATTGCCACACTGACTTTTCTGTCCATGGTTTATGTGCTGCCAGGTTGAAGCTACATTGGAGGAACAAAAAGAAAATTTAAATTGTTTATCCCACCTTCCTTGGCCATGCTTTTTTCTGTCCTCTGCTCAATATCAGTTTGGCAAAATCTCTAGTGCCTTTTTGTGGGAGCTTCATGTGAATGGGTGGGGTTCCTCTGGAGACTATTTCTAATGCAGTGTTACGAGCCCAAAGGACCCCAAAACCCAGCAGCAATAGATATTCACCATGACAAATGGTTACTTAAACAAAAGTTGTTTTTGATTATCTTTAAACATGTAAACAGAATCAAACTTTAACTTACCACTATTAACGTAACTAACTAACTTAACCCCCTTCTAATTCTAAGCGCACATGTGTGTAATGTGTGTGTAAATTTAAGAAAAGTTCTTTGGTTCACAGTTTAATCTCGCTTCTCATTCTTTCAAGTTCACTGGTTGCAGACAATTCTTATACTGTGCAGAATTTAACATGTATAAAGTTCACCATTAACATGTATAAATTTACTGCTTGAAAGGTAAATGTTTACCTCTCTGGAAGGTTCTCGTAGGGTTTGCAGAGAGAGATCTGTGGTTCCAGGATTTCCACAACTGAGGTACCACCATTAGTCACCTCAATGTCTTGCTGATGAAACTTGCCCCATCAGGGTTCTCCAGATGATAACCTCTTTCTTTCAGGCTATCACAGAGTTTCTTTTTGTTTCACTTATTCCAAGAGAAACATCAGACAGATAGCACTTCCAGCCATCCGCCACTCTGGAGCTTCTGTTTCAGTTCCAACAAGCTTCTCCTGGCTTATTACAGCTGTGTGTGTCACACACAGTCAAAGACTCCCTTCTGTCTCTCTATCTGAGAGACAGCTGCATGTCCTTCTCTCTCTCACTTGCAAACCCCCGACCTTCTCTATCAAGCAATAGAAGTTAGTCTTCTGCTCCCATCTGTTGTTTTAGGTAAACAATAATCTCTCAATGACCTCTGAGTGAGCACTTTGCAGAGAGGTCAAAAGCCTTGCAAAAAGGTCCAACGCAAACAACCTGGCTCTGGTTGTTGTGCTAAGACAATGGTTCATTCATTTCAAATGTGCATAGCATTCTCCATAGTTTCTGTAAGTCACCGAATATGAATTCTTCAGTATTTCAAATAAAATCTGTTTTAAAGTGTGTGGATGTAAGTAACCTACTCTAATTTTACCAATTTATCTCCCAAAACATTCCCAAATATTCCATCAAAGCAGGCAAATGGAATTAGGGGTAGACGGACAGAAAGGATAGTTCGGAAACAGTGGGTCGAAGGTCCCATTTCCATACTCTGCTATTTACGAAGGCAGTTTCCCGTCACAGGTACACGAGTGAATGGAATAGAGGCCATCATCTCCTCAAGCCTGTTCTGCCATTCACTGAGATCATGGCCAATCTGATAGCAACTACAGCTTCACATTTCCATTTGCCCCATTATAAATATCTGAATACTTCTGCCTTAAAAGTCCGCTTCACTGCTCTTTGAGGAATAGACTTCTCAATCTTAAATGACAACCACTTACTTTTAAACGGCAAACTGGCTCTGAATTCTCCCACAAGAGGAAGTGACCTCTCAACGTCGACTTAGACCAGACCCGTCAGCATCTGCTTGTATACACCTCCTCTGTACTTACAAAAAATTGTGGACTTGAAGCCACAGAACCTCAGAGCTAATGTTTCAAGCTACTGCTGATTCTCTCACTGAAGGTCTCTGGCAGACTGTTTGTACTCCTGTGCTGACCCCGGCTTTCAGGGTCAGGAGCCTTGCCCTGTAACTTGTTCTCTGATTCAGTTCTGCGGACAGCCCCCTCCCACCCCAGGCCCATTGTTAGCATACTGTTTATATAGGAGGGAACAGCTTGAAATAATTTCTATTGGTAGAGATAAAGACCCTGGCAAACCTAAGGGCCTCGCTGCCCTGAACGAGATGGCCTACTACGTCCTTGGATTTTATTGGTGGTGATTGCGGAAAGTGAATGCATTTCTTGTGATCTTAAATTCCCTGCATTCTGGATTGGAAAGCAAAAGTATAACTCAAAAAAGCAGGAAACTTTTAAGTCAGTTAGTTTACCATGTGCCACTGGGGAGCTGTTGGATTCCATTCTTAATGAGGTAGCAACAGGACATTGGAGAATTGTAAAACAGAGTGAACATGGTTTCATGGAAGATAAATCATCTTTGACATTTTGTTTCTAGAATTCTCTGGAGGTTTTGACAATTAGGGTACATAAAGTGGAACAAGTAATTGTAATATAGCTAGATTCCGGGAAGACTTGATTTGTGCCATAAGTGGCTAATCCACAAGTTAAAAGCATACAATATTGGAGGTAATGTATTGGCATGGATGCAGGAGTGGCTATCTAAGGGAAATCAGAGAGAGAGAGAGAGGATAACCTTTTCAGGTTGGCAATAAGTCACACCACAAGGATCACTGCAAAGATTCAAATGTTTCACATGTATATTAATGGAAGGGCCCTGGCAGGAGTGGGACCCGTGGCTTAATTTAGCTCAACATGAGGAACCTCGCTTGCACTGGACACACAGAGGAGTGATGCCTCGTTCCCAGGTTAGATGAAGGGACCAAAAATGCTCTATTCAGATTTGCTGAAGAAGCATAAATTCACAGATTGGGAGGAGGTCTCAAAGAGCTGTTGTTAATTCAAATAAATGGCCGAGAAGATCACTGGAAATGTGAAAGGGGCAGCTGAGGAAGGATAATGGAATGTTGGATCTAGAATCAGGAGGCGTAGCTTCAGAATCGGACAGATGAGGATTTTCTCCTTTCACTCTCTATCCAAGAGAGTTCTGAACTCGGAATCATTGAATATATTCAGAGCAGGAACGGGCTGAGTGGAACAGGATAGTAGCATTGAGGGCAGCATTGGATCATCTGTGATCTTCCTGAAGGCAGAACAGACATGAGGGGCTGGGTGGTCACTTGCCGTCGTAGTCCAGAAAACCAGGCCGAGATGTAATGGATGATGTAGAGCTTTTGGTCATGAATTTCCACAGGTCTATTGGCCACTAGTTATTCTCACTTCTGGGTTTAGTTCAATTGACTGATGGGGGGAGGGGGGGGTAAATTGGTGCCTCCATTTGACAGGTGAATCTCGCACACATTTACTGGTAACAACCAAAGATGGATTTGCCCTCATCCACTGTTTAATATGACTTTAAGATATAATTTAATTGGAAGGTACAGATATTTGGAAATTTCATTGATTTCCTCTTGGGCAGTGGGTAATTTTGAGTTAAATACGGCTGAGGCCATCGTGCACTCACTCCCTCCATCAATTCTATCTACACCTCCTGCTTCCTTGGAAAAGTAGCCACACGTTAAAAGACTCATCCTAGCCCAGCCACACTCTCTTCACACCCTTCCCATTGGGAAGAAGATTTGTGAGTTTGAGATCACACACCACCAGATCCGCCGTTATCAGACTCTTGAATGAGCCTCACACAGTGAAACTGCATTCCCTTTACTCTGAATGAACTGATCTCTCTCTGTCACTCTGTACATCTGTGTCTTACTTGCTGTACTATGTACGAGATGTTTAGCCTGACTACACACAAAACAATTTTTTTCCACTGCGTATTGGGACCTGCTGAAGGGTTGCAGTCCTAGCCTGAGGGTAGAGATCAGGGCAGTGCCATGACTGGAAGTCCCATATTTAAACTAAATCTCTCCAAAAGGCCCATGGAACTATTTTGAAGAAACTTTCTCCAATAACTGAAAGGGTGGGCTTTGAGAGCCCACCATAAATACTGGCCTTTTATTGAGATCTTTGGGATGTCGCCAGCACTGCAGGGTCTGCATTCATTGTTTTCCATTTCCTGGGGGTCTTCAGGATTCCTCCAGTTGGTGACATCATGAGAGAATGACATATTTCATTCCCTGGAGAGTAGGTACCAAACCAAATTGTTGACCTGAATTTAACTTGCATGCTGGCAATGGAGGGATTTAATCCTGGATTCCTGCTTTGTTAGCCCAGTAAGTTGGCTGGTATATGCTATGTCACCATGGAGTTTACATGTTGCCTGACAGGTTGCCTGACAAGCTCCATTGGGACTTGCTACATGGATGTACAAATGCAAATACTCTTAACTCTTTTCATCCAACCATAACGTGCTGCAGGGGTTATCATTCACAGATAACTGGCTGTTCCTTCTTTCCAGGTGCACCCTGAGACTGGTTACATTGACTATGACAGGCTGGCTGAAAACGCCCGTCTCTTCCACCCAAAACTCATCATTGCAGGTAACAGCCCCCCCCCCCCCACTGAGTTATGGTCACTGGCAGAAGGCGAGGTCTCGACCTCCGCGGCATCCTCAGCAACTTTGGCTTTTAGGCGAGTGCTGGGAGGGAAACGTCTCCTCAAGGTTCCCAGTTCGAAGTGGGCTGAAAGGAACCGCGCGCTACCCAAGAGGTCCAAAGCCACCTGTGCAAGTGGGTTGACGAGCATCACAGGTTGGTGGAGCTGCTCCCTTAAACTACCAGAGACCTGGGTTCAGTCCTAATCTGGGATGTGGGACCTTCCATTTCCTTCCAGTGACCACGTGGGTGTCTTTCAGGTGTTTGGTATCCTCCCACATCCTGAGGATGTGCAGTTGGCTGGTTCATTGACAGCTCTAAATCTGCCCTGGTGTGTAAGTGAGCAGTGTAATCTTGGGGGGAGTTGATGAGAATGTAGAGATTTTTTTTTTAAAGGGCAGCCCAGTTAGCATAGGGGTTAGCGCCACGCAGCACCAGCGATTGGGACCAGAGTTTGAATCCCGATCCGTCTGTCAGGAGTTTGTACGTTCTCCCCATGTCTGCGTGGGTTTTCTCCTGGGGTCCCGGTTTCTTCCCACAGTTCAAAATGTGTTGGAATTTAGGAAAATTGGTTGCTACGGGCTCGGGTGATGAAAGGGCCTGTTATCGTGCTGAATGTTTAAATTTGATCAACGTGGATTTATTGGACTGAAGGACTTGTTTTGGTGCTCAATCTTTCCATGATTCTATAAATGACAGATTAGGTCTGAGGCCAAAGGTGCTGAGGGTGCCTGAACCATCTGCGAACCCTAAGGAGGCCCTCGAGCCAGGTGGGCTTTGAGGAGGAGAGAGGCTGAGGTGTTGAGGGGAAAAAACTTTCCAGGAGTGGACACCATAGTTAAAACCATAAAACATTACAGGTCACAATGTTGTGCCGACCCATATGTACCTACCAAAAAAAACGAACCCCTCCCTACCCCATAACCTATTTTTCTTTCATCCATAAGCATGTCTATGAGTCTCTTAAATGCCTTTTTGTTCCAGCCTCCACCATCATCCCTGGCAATGGGTTCCAGGCACCTGCAATGCTCTGCTCTGTGTATTTAAAAGAAAAACTTACCCCTTAACTTTCCTCCCTTTACCTTGTACAGATGTCCTCTGGTGTTTGCTCCTCCCACTGTGGGGGGAAAGAAAAAGGCTTTGTCTCTCCACCCTATCCATGCCTCTCATAATCTTGTAGACCTCTACTGTCTCCTCTCATCCTTCGCTCCAAAAACTCTGCTATCCTTGCCTCATTCATAAGACATATTTTCATATCCAGGTATCATCCCAGTAAATATCTGCCCCCTTCTCTAAAGCTTCCACCTCTTTCCTATAATGAGGTGACCAGATAATACTCTAAGCATAATCTCATCAGAGATTTGTAGCGCTGCAACGTTATCTCGTGAGGGATAGTGGTCGGGGAAGCTGCTTTCTACAAAGCCACAGGTGCCTGACCTGCTGAACCAGCGTTGTGTATTTCATTTTTGTTCTTTCTTTGAGTTGCCACTCTAGGCTGTGGTTTATGTTGTGGTTTCTCACTCTACTTTTGGTTGCTCTTCCCAGGTGTCAGTTGCTACTCCCGGAACCTGGATTATGCCAGGATGCGGCAGATTGCAGATGAGAATGGCGCCTATATGATGGCAGACATGGCGCACATCAGTGGCTTGGTAGCAGCCGGGTTAGTGCCATCCCCCTTTGAGTACAGTGATGTGGTCTCCACCACAACGCACAAGACCCTCCGTGGCTGCAGGTCCGGTATGATCTTCTATAGAAAAGGTAAGGATAAAATATTCCCCTCAAGAAAATCCCAGCCTTGCCTGTCTGATACCAAGCCAGTTCTGAGATTTATATTAACAATTCCATAAACGTAATAATTAATGTTCAGTCATAGTGTAGAAATTGCAGTGACTCTGGCAGAAATATTTAAAATATCCTTAGCCACAGGTGTGGTACCGGAGGATTAGAGGGTAGCTCACATTGTTTTTAAAAAAGGCTCCAAAAGTTACCCTGGAAATTATAGGCCGGTGAGCCTGATGTCAGTAGTTGGTAAATTATTGGAAGGTATTCTAAGAGATCAGAATTACAATTATTTGGTTAGTTAGAAACTAACATGGCTTTGTGCGTGGTTGGTCATATTTAACCAATCTTGTCGAGATTTTTCAGGAGGTTGTCAGGAAAGTTGATGAAGGAAAGGCCGTGGATGTTGTCTACATGGACTTTAGCAAGGTCTTTTACAAGGTCCTGCGTGGGAGGTTAGTCAGGAAGGTTCTGACGCTAGGTATTCATGGTGAAGTAGTGAACTGGATTCAATGTTGGCTGGACAGGGGAAGCCAGAAAGTTGTGGTAGATGATGGCTTCTCAGACTGGAGGCCTGTGAGTAATGGTGCACCTCTGGGATCAGTGCTGGGACCATTGTTGTTTGTCATCTATATCAATGATCTAGATGATAATGTAGTAAATTGGATGAGCAACTTTGCAGATGGCACAAAGATTGGAGTCGTTGTGGACAGTGAAGAAGGCTTTCAAAGTTTGCAGAGGCATCTGGACCAGCTGGGAAAATGGCCTGTAAAATGGCAGATGAAATTTAATGCAGACAAGTGTGAAGTGTTGCATTTTGGAAGGACAAATCAAGAAAAAAAAATGCATAGTAAATAGTAGGGCACTGAGGAGTGTGGTAGAACTGAGGGACCTGGGAATACAGATACATAATCCCTGAAAGTGGTGTCACAGGTGGATAGTGTCGTAAAGAGAACTTTTGGCATACGGCCTTCGTAAATCAAAGTATTGAGTACAGGAATTGGAATGTTATGGTCAAGTTATATTAGACATTAGTGGGGCCAAATTTAGAGAATTGTGTGCAGTTTTGGACACCTAAGTACAGGAAAGATATCAATAAGACAGAATGCAGAGAAGATTTACTAGGATGTTGCCTGAACTTCAGGAACTGAGTTACAGGGAAAGGTTAAACAGATTCAGACTTCATTCCCTGGAGTGTAGAAGAATGAATGGAGATTAATGTAGGTAGGCTTTTTCCACTGGTGAGATGCAAACCAGAGGGCATGGGTTAAGAGTGAAAGGGGAAAAGTTTAGGAGGAACATGAGAGGGAGCTTCATCACTCAGAGAGTGATGGGAATGTGGACGAGCTACCAGTTGAGGTGGTGAATGTGGGCTCAATTTTAAAATTTAAGAAGAATTTGGTCAGGTTCATGGATTGGAGAGGTCGGGAGGGCTATTATTGACTGGGTGCAAGTCAGTGGGCCTAGGCAAAACAAAAATGGTACAGCACAGACTAGAAGGGCTGTAGGGGATTATTTCTGTGCTGTAGTGTTCTCTGGTCCTATCTCTGTCCAAAACAGATGCCCTTCAATCCTCAAGTTATGCCCTCTCGTCCTAGACTCTCCCACCGTGGGATACAACCTTTCTACATCTACACTGTCTGCCTTTCAACATTCAAAATGTTTCAATGAGATTCCCCCCTCATTCTCATAAATTCCAATGAATACAGGTCAAGAGCTGTCAAGCGTTCGTTGTTTGATAACCCTTTCATTCTATAAGCCTCCCTTGAACCCTCTCCAACATCAGTATCTCTTTTTTTAAATGAGGAATCCAAAACTACTCACAATTCTCCATTCGAGGTCTCACCAGTGCCTTATAGAGCTTCAACGCCTTGTAACCTTTCCAATTTGTGTTAACCCCTCCCCAGACTCTCTCTTTCCATTTCTCCACCTCCCCATCCCTTCCTTCTCTTATTGAAGAGCTACTCTCTCCCTCTATCATTTCTCAATTGTTATTCTCCCACCTGTATCGAGAGCCGCTTTCAGGTGGAATAGCCAGGAGAATACGTCTCCACAGCTGGCTACAGGTGTGCACGAAGGCGCTGTTCTGGCACCCGAAAGGTCCGCAGCGGGGAGAGGCGCTGCGGAGCAAACGCCAGCTCCTGTCGACTGTGGTCGTAGTCCCGTCTGCTTTCAGGTTTCTCGGGGGTGGTGGGGGGGGGGGAGTGCTCAGAAGTGGAGAAAACACCTACCCGAGGAGGTTTGGGTAAGTCTGTTCTCAGGTGGCCTTCCAACAGCCGCATTCGGGTATTTTAGGTGGCTTTACATTGGGGTATTCTGGCCACCTGAACGCGGCTTATCTGTGATCTCTTATCTGTTAACCTGTGCTCTTTCCTCCTGTCCCTTCCCCCTCCCCACCCCCATCTTTTTATTCAGATGCCTGCCTCTTTTTCTTACACCTGACGAAGGGCCCCTCTACTTCCTAAGGATGCTATGTGACCTGCTGAGTTTCTCTCTAACATTCGAGTATTGCACTCAATCTGCAGACTTTCCTGTTTCACTCATCAGTACCTTCCCTGGGTCAGTTAGGGTTGGGCAGTTACCACAGTGTTGGCAGCAACATCCTTTCAGTGAATATTGCAGGCGACACTCCTATTCGAAGATGGATGATTGAACACCACTGTATGGTTCTGCTCCCTCTTCAGGAATCCGCAGTGTCGACCCAAAGACGGGCAAGGAGGTTGTCTACAACCTGGAAAGTGCCATCAACCAGGCTGTCTTCCCAGGGCTGCAAGGTGGGCCCCACAACCACGCCATTGCAGGTAACACATGCAGCTGTGTTGCATCCAGACACTGCACAGGGAGCCCACCCACAAATGGTCAAATGTGTGTTAATTGAATGTCGTCTGGATCTTGCCAATTCAATTTATCAAAGTTCAGCGCATTTGGGGGTCAGTTTTAACCTCCCCATCTCATGTGATTATGAAGGGCTCAAGCACGAAACGTCGGTGATGTATCTTTACCTTTGCTACATAAAGTATACTGCTGAGTTTCTCCAGCATTGTGCTTTTACTGGTTCAAGAATAGTTTCCAACAGCTATCAGATTTGTGAAACTCCCTATACCAACCTCACCGTAAGCTAGTCTGCGACCGTCAAGAAATCTGCATGCACTTTTGAAACGTCACTTTTTTGCACTAACTGCAACTGTGAATGTTTTCTATCCTTTATATTTATTACCTCTTTTACTATTCACTTTTTATTATTTTAGTTGGTGTTTCTTGCATCCCTGTTAGGCTGCAGCAAGTAGGAATTTTGGTGCATCTTTACATTGTATTTGTCTGTGACATTAAACTCATTACTCATTGCTGGGATGTGAAGTCCATCAGCTTTCTGTTATTGTCCCAGGAGTTTGAGGAAAGTGGATCAAGACGGGGAAAAGTTGGGTGGTTGAACATTGTACCATGTGTCAGAAATAAAACTTCTCACACATGAGTCTCTTTAAAACTGATGACACGACAAGCTTTATTTACAAGTCTGCAGAGTTGGACTCAACTGGCTTCTCACCAGTTAAGCCCCGATACATACAGTGCATTGATTTTTATACCTTTTTTGCTTGTCCTTCCCCTCCTCTTTCTTTCTTTCTTTGGCTTGGCTTCGCGGACGAAGATTTATGGAGGGGGTAAAAAGTCCACGTCAGCTGCAGGCTCGTTTGTGGCTGACCAGTCCGATGCGGGACAGGCAGACACGATTGCAGCGGTTGCAAGGGAAAATTGGTTGGTTGGGGTTGGGTGTTGGGTTTTTCCTCCTTTGCCTTTTGTCAGTGAGGTGGGCTCTGCGGTCTTCTTCAAAGGAGGCTGCTGCCCGCCAAACTGTGAGGCGCCAAGATGCACGGTTTGAGGCGTTATCAGCCCACTGGCGGTGGTCAATGTGGCAGGCACCAAGAGATTTCTTTAGGCAGTCCTTGTACCTTTTCTTTGGTGCACCTCTGTCACGGTGGCCAGTGGAGAGCTCGCCATATAATACGATCTTGGGAAGGCGATGGTCCTCCATTCTGGAGACGTGACCCATCCAGCGCAGCTGGATCTTCAGCAGCGTGGACTCGATGCTGTCGACCTCTGCCATCTCGAGTACCTCGACGTTAGGGGTGTGAGCGCTCCAATGGATGTTGAGGATGGAGCGGAGACAACGCTGGTGGAAGCGTTCTAGGAGCCGTAGGTGGTGCCGGTAGAGGACCCATGATTCGGAGCCGAACAGGAGTGTGGGTATGACAACGGCTCTGTATACGCTTATCTTTGTGAGGTTTTTCAGTTGGTTGTTTTTCCAGACTCTTTTGTGTAGTCTTCCAAAGGCGCTATTTGCCTTGGCGAGTCTGTTGTCTATCTCATTGTCGATCCTTGCATCTGATGAAATGGTGCAGCCGAGATAGGTAAACTGGTTGACCGTTTTGAGTTTTGTGTGCCCGATGGAGATGTGGGGGGGCTGGTAGTCATGGTGGGGAGCTGGCTGATGGAGGACCTCAGTTTTCTTCAGGTTGACTTCCAGGCCAAACATTTTGGCAGTTTCCGCAAAGCAGGACGTCAAGCGCTGAAGAGCTGGCTCTGAATGGGCAACTAAAGCGGCATCATCTGCAAAGAGTAGTTCACGGACAAGTTTCTCTTGTGTCTTGGTGTGAGCTTGCAGGCGCCTCAGATTGAAGAGACTGCCATCCGTGCGGTACCGGATGTAAACAGCGTCTTCATTGTTGGGGTCTTTCATGGCTTGGTTCAGCATCATGCTGAAGAAGATTGAAAAGAGGGTTGGTGTGAGAACACAGCCTTGCTTCACGCCATTGTTAATGGAGAAGGGTTCAGAGAGCTCATTGCTGTATCTGACCCGACCTTGTTGGTTTTCGTGCAGTTGGATAATCATGTTGAGGAACTTTGGGGGACATCCGATGCGCTCTAGTATTTGCCAAAGCCCTTTCCTGCTCACGGTGTCGAAGGCTTTGGTGAGGTCAACAAAGGTGATGTAGAGTCCTTTGTTTTGTTCTCTGCATTTTTCTTGGAGCTGTCTGAGGGCAAAGACCATGTCAGTGGTTCCTCTGTTTGCGCGAAAGCCGCACTGTGATTCTGGGAGAATATTCTCGGCGACACTAGGTATTATTCTATTTAGTAGAATCCTAGCGAAGATTTTGCCTGCAATGGAGAGCAACGTGATTCCCCTGTAGTTTGAGCAGTCTGATTTCTCGCCTTTGTTTTTGTACAGGGTGATGATGGTGGCATCACGAAGATCCTGAGGCAGTTTACCTTGGTCCCAACAAAGCTTGAAAAACTCATGCAGTTTGGCATGCAGAGTTTTGCCGCCAGCCTTCCAGACTTCTGGGGGGATTCCATCCATACCTGCTGCTTTGCCACTTTTCAGTTGTTCGATTGCCTCATAATTCTCATCCAGGGTGGGAACCTCATCCAGCTCTAGCCTTAGGGGCTGTTGAGGGAGCTGGAGCAGGGCGGAATCTTGGACTGAGCGGTTGGTACTGAAAAGAGATTGGAAGTGTTCTGACCATCGGTTGAGGATGGAGATCTTGTCGCTGAGGAGGACTTTGCCGTCTGAGCTGCGCAGCGGGCTTTGGACTTGGGGTGAGGGGCCGTACACAGCCTTTAGAGCCTCGTAGAAACCCCTGAAGTCGCCAATGTCCGCGCTGAGCTGTGTTCGTTTGGCGAGGCTAGTCCACCACTCATTTTGGATCTCCCGGAGTTTGCGCTGAAGATGGCTGCATGCGCGACGGAAGGCTTGTTTTTTCTCTGGACAGGACGGCTTTGTAAGGTGAGCCTGGTGGGCAGCTCGCTTCTTTGCCAGCAGCTCCTGGATTTCCTGGCTGTTTTCGTCAAACCAGTCCTTGTTTTTCCTGGAGGAGAAGCCCAGTACCTCTTCAGTGGATTGCAGTATGGTAGTCTTCAACTGATCCCAGAGGGTTTCAGGGGACGGGTCCGTGAGGCGGGTTGCAACGTCGAGCTTTGCTTTGAGGTTTGCCTGGAAGTTTCTTCTCGCTTCGTCTGACTGCAGTTTTCCAACATTGAACCTCTTTCTGGGGGCTTTATTGTTCCTGGGCTTTGGCTTGAAGTGAAGGTTGAGCTTGCAGCGAACCAGCCGGTGGTCAGTGTGGCATTCCGCGCTAGGCATGACCCTGGTGTGGAGCACATCTTGTTTGTCACTTTCTCGCACCAGGATGTAGTCCAGGAGGTGCCAGTGTTTGGATCGGGGATGCATCCAGGTGGTCTTAAGGCTGTCCCTCTGCTGAAAAAGGGTGTTTGTAATGACAAGCCGCTGTTCTGCGCAGAGCTCCAACAGGAGGCGCCCATTGTCGTTGCACTTGCCGACGCCATGCTTGCCCAGGATTCCTGGCCAGGTTTCTGAGTCTTTGCCGACACGAGCGTTGAACACTGTTTTAATTGGTTAGTTTTTGCAAAATCATTCTAAGTACACTTGCATTTGTAATTATCATGTTAGTCAAGTACACTACGAACTCTGCACACACTAAATTCTGTTTTTCACTCTTTTATCAATCTTTGGCTCCTACATGTCTCTTTGTGACCATGAAAGATCTCTGTTTGTTATAACATTGTCCAGCTGAACTTTTATGGTAAGCTCCCTGTCTATTCTGGCTTCCCCTTTTATGATTAATCATCACATTTTAACTTAAGCCATTTTAACCTAAATTCTATATATATAACAATCCACCCCTTTCTCTCTTTAAAATGTGTGTATTATATATATATATGAATGGGGATTTTAACTCGGGGAAGAGAAACGTTTCATGATAAATTAATCTCGTGCTGAAGTGGACCCCCGCAGACCCAACAATTGGTTACATTAAAAGTTCCTGCAATTCTAGTTGCAAGATCAACAAAAAGGTTATCTCCCCCAACTGCGTGACCGAAACTTTCATGGTTATTTGGATGGACTCGAACTAAGTCCGGCTGTCTTAAAGGGGCAGGCACTTTCGAGTGTGGAGTGGAACTTCTCATTGGAACAGTACGCTGGTGTATGCAAAACCAGAGTCCATCAGGGCATGGTGGGCCTGAGTCACCCTTCCAACCGTTAAGAGGGAAAGGAGTGGTATTAGGAATCTGTATATAATGACCCATATTATTTCCTTCTTTTTCCACACAAGGGGTATATGGATGTTGGGTGGTATTTTCTGCCCAGCATTTCTCAGGAACTGAGGTATGGGAAATAAAATTACCCTCCTTTCTTCCCCAAGTGTGGTCCTGAAACAGGACCACTGTGTCTCTGCATTTCTTACATTTCACACCTGATAAAGACATAGGCAAACTAAGAAAAATCAAAGAACATAACAATAACATTGTGAATCAAGTCTTTCTGCGAAATCGCAAGGTAAGAGGTTTTTCTCCAGGAACACAAGTCCAATCTGAGTTCGTATCAGGGTCCTGAGGCGCCTCTACAGGTCCCTTAAATCTGGATGCGTGCGTCCACCCCTTCTCTCTTGTTCGTGCTGCAGCCTCTGTAGTTAAGAGAACTTGGTATGGACCTTCCCACTGGGGCTGGAGTTTTTCAGTTTTCCAGGTCTTGATGAGAATCCAGTCTCCTGGTTCCACTTTGTGTAAAGAAAAGTCTAAAGGCGGTGTTTGTGCCAATAGTCCTCTCTTTCGTAAATCTGCAAGAGAGCGTGACAGTGCCTGTAAATAGTTCCTAACAAATATATCCCCTTCCCCCAAGGTGGGACACCCCTCAACTGTATTCCAGAAGGGAAGCCCAAACATCATTTCATAAGGGGACAACCCTACATCTTTTCGTGGGGCCGTACGAATTCTCAATAAAGCCAGGGGCAGACACTTTATCCAAGGCATTTTAGTTTCCACCATTAATTTTGTCAATTGCATTTTTAGGGTTCCATTCATACGTTCAACCCTCCCTGAGCTTTATGGATGCCAAGGGGTATGCAATTTCCAAGAGACCTGTAATGCATTACAAATCAATTGCTGGATTTTTGAACAAAAATGTGGACCCCTGTCTGAGTCTATGGAATCCATTATACCATATCTGGGGATTATCTGCTCTAGGAGGAGGCGAGCTACTGTAGAGGCTGTAGCATTTACTGTTGGGAAGGCTTCCACCCATCGGGTAAAGTGATCTATTACCACCAACAGATACTTCCATCTTTGGACTTGAGGTAACTCTGTGAAGTCGATCTGGATACTTTGAAAAGGGCGTATGGCTAATGGTTGACCTCCCATGGTCCCTGTCCTCATTACCTTTTTATTAATTTTTGTGCATAGGTGACAGCTCTGCACCTCCTGTTGGGCCAAGATGTAGATTCCCTTACACACATATTCTCGAAGCACTGTGTCACATAAGGCTTGGGTGCCCCAGTGGCTCTGATGATGCAGGTGTTTTAAAATATTGCGAGTTATTTCTTTATTTAGAACCATTCTTCCATCTGGTGTCTTCCATGTTCCATCAGGCAGCTGGCTTGCGCCCAGCTGAGCCATGTCCTTTTCTTCCTTAGCAGTGAAAATGGGAGCCTTCTTTATGCCTTGTCTTATTGGGATTAAGGTCAGCAAACGGACTTCTTGTTGCATGGTTGCCCTTTTGACTTCTTCATCAGCCAGTCTGTTTCCAATTGCTGTCGGGGTATCTCCCCTCTGATGGCCTGGTATGTAGACCACTGCTATTTCCTGGGGTAATGTCAAGGCTTCTAAAGTCAGAGTAATCATTTGTTCGTGTGCCAATTCCTTTCCTCTTGATGTAATTAGACCACGCTCCTTCCAGATCTTACCAAAGGTATGCACTACCCCGTATGCGTATTTGGAATCAGTGTAAATCGTTCCAGTTTTCTTTGCCAGTATTCTGAGGGCTCTCTGCAAGGCATATAGTTCACAGGACTGTGCTGACCAGCTTCCGGGTAGTCTCGTGGATTCTACTACTTTCCAAGTATTTCCTCCTATTATAGCATACCCACTTCTTCTCATTCCGTCAACACATCTGGCGGAGCCGTCAATGTAGAATTCATATCCTTCTCCCAGAGGAGTATCGCAAAGGTCTTCTCGGGTCTTGGTCTGAAGATCCGTCAACTCGACACAGTCGTGCTCCACCTCTCTCTCTGTTTCACTGCCGTATAAAAACTGAGCTGGGTTGCAGCTATTAATCTTTGCAAACTGTAGATCTTCTCCAACCATTAAAATGGTTTCATACTTTAATATGCGAGAATCAGTCAGCCATCGATGGGCAGTTTGTGTTAATAAAACACTCACAGAATGGGAGGTGTACACAGTCATCTTTCCTCCAAAAGTAAGTTTACGTGCTTCCTCTACCAACAGAGCAGCAGCCGCTACTCCCTGGATACACGTCGGCCATCCGCGAGACACTGGGTCCATCATTTTGGAAAGGAAAGCCACTGGGTGTCGCTGACCGCCTTTTTCCTGTGTTAAAACCCCCACAGCTGTTCCTTGGTTATGAGTGACAAATAGCTGGAAGGGCTGTTTTAAAGAGGGCAGAGTGAGTACCGGGGCTCGTGTCAGGCGATGCTTCAAGTCCTCAAACCATCCCTCCTCCTCCTGGGTCCATTTCAATGGATATTCATTTTCATTTGTTAGCTTTTCATACATAAACTTCACCAACGCTGAGTAGTCCTCTATCCATAACCTACAGTAACCTAAGAGTCCCAGGAATTGGTCGAGCTGTTCGGCCAGTCCTATAGGATCTTCCAATAACTTTTTCATTTCTTTCTTAAATCCCCGCACCTCTGTACTAGTTAGGGGAACATTCACATATCCCGTTCCCCCTCCCGGTCCTCCCATAGGAACTTCCCTCAGGGGATTTAGGCTTATTGAAAATTTTGATGGTCCTGGACCAGTCTGGGATCTTGTCCAGGGTCGGTTTACCGGTGGAAGTTTAGGGTCCGACTCCCTTAATTCATCCTTTTTTTCCCGGCCCCTTTCGGGGCAATCAGATTCATCACCTTTCCCCTCCGGTAATGAGCTTTCCTCGGGCGCAGTAGGCACCGGGGGAATATAAGGAGGGGGAAGGTTGTCCAGAGGTTCCCATTTCTTTTCTCCCGCTACCCTCAATTTAAAACATTTTGTTAAGGATCCTGGCCAGGGAACCCAACAAAATGCATATGCTGACTCTTCTTGATTCACCTTTGGTCTCGAATTTACATATATGTTTAATGCTTGTCTAACCCAATCCTCATCAGATCCAAATTTCGGCCACCAGACCGAGGAACCTTTAATAGGTTGTTTCGACCAAAGGAGACAATATTGGACCATCTTTTTCTTGTTTTTGTCTCGATATATTTTACTATCCCAATTTTCAAACATTCTCCCCAAAGGGCTGTCAAGGGGAACTCCCAGGAATTGTCCTGAATTTTCAGATGAGCCCTTAGATTTTGATCCTCCCATTTTCCCACCTAGATCTGTTTATCGTTGCTGAGGACCCTCTCGTTCTGGACCCTACTCCCTTCTTCTCAGACGCCTCGTCGGAGGTACTGTCCCTCCTTCGGTTACCGCTGAGGTTTCCCTGGGGTTGACCCCTCTCTTCTCGGCACTTCGTCGGAGGTGCTGTCCCTCCTTCGGTTACCGCCGAGGTTTCCCTGGGGTTGACCCCTCTCTTCTCGGCACTTCGTCGGAGGTGCTGTCCCTCCTTCGGTTACTGCCGAGGTTTCCCTGGGGTCTATCCTAGAGTCCCACGACAGGGTCCTCACGCCACGACAAAAGCTCTATACCTGATCTATTACGTTAGGTTTTTTATCCAAACAGGTGTATCCCGTTACACCTGTTACCCAATCCCCACACCACAATCGTAAGTCGTCACTTACCGGTGTCTTCCCGGGGATTGAACCGTCACCCTTCTCCTCTCCGTCTTGTCGTGTCACCTTGTCCGGATACCACTCGCTCAAGCCGCCCGAAGCGACGAGCAAGGGACTAGGAGCCGCTGAACTCAGCGGGGTGCACTGCCTCCGATGTCCCTCTTCTCGCCTCCCCCCACGGCTGGAGTGTAGATCCCGGACGAGCCCCCATTTGTCAGAAATAAAACTATGTGTATGACAATAAACTCTTTATCAATTCCTGGCATCACTCGTGTAATGGTCTGGTGTTGGTCTGTCAGGATCAATGGCGACAGAACCCACGGGTAATTGTCCATTGAGCTTGTGACCATGGCGCTGATGTTCACTGTGGCCCGAGGCTGGCTTGAAGCTGTCACCGCCCTCAGGCAGGGCCCACAGGTGAAGAGATTCCCACTGCTCTCCGGCCAATTCCCATTCCATAGGTGGGACAGACATTGCTGACACAGATTTCCTGGCAGTACTTTAGAGTGAATTTGTGTTTCTAATTTCAAACACAGTGACCAGTCTTGAAAAAAAATCCACAACAGTAAATTGTTTTTTGTTAAAGAACTTTGAAGGATCTGTGCAGAGGAAAACTGAGTACGACCTGTAATACTAAGTGTTTCTCTTTCCACAGATGTCTATTGATTTTAATGCATGCTCATTTTATACATGTGCTTCTCTTGGTTTATTTCCCTTGTAGTCTCTCTCCCTTCTCTTCCATCAGTGCATTCCTTCCCCTGATGGCAGCTACTGTATTTTGATCTGTTCCGATTAACTCTGCAATTTGCTCGGTTACTTAACATTGGAGGTTTAGCTTTGTGCTGTTCTAATTGAATCGTTTCACGTGTCTGTTTGGCCAGGGGTCGCAGTGGCACTCAAGCAGGCAATGACTCCAGAGTTCAAATTCTACCAGCAGCAAATTCTGTCTAACTGCAAGGCTCTTTTGACTGCCCTCATGGACCTAGGATACAAGATTGTTACCGGTGAGTGGAGCCAGGGAAGGATGAGGCTTCCTTGGGAGTAGAGCTCCCTCTGCAGAGGTGAAATCAAGTGGGTCCTGTTTCTCTTTCCGCAGATGCTGCCTGCCCTGTTGAATGTTTGCAACGTTATTAATTTTTATTTCAGATTTACATCTGCAATCATCTAATTTTGTTTAAGTTTAAGCTTTCAATTATTAAAAATGGTAACAACCCTTTCGGCCCACAAGCCCATGCCGCCCAATTACTGTACATCCATTTGGCTTACAATCCCTGGTATGTTATTTTTGAATGGTGTGAGAAAACCAGAGCACCTGGAGGAAACCCATGCAGACATGGTGAGAACGTACAAACTCCTTACAGACAACAAGGGATTTGCTGTAACTGCTAACCGTGCTGTTTCACATTTAAGGCCATCTCTGATGTGTTGGTAAATAGAGAAATGAAATAAAGCATTAGCCAGGAGCTTCCAACAAAGTATTTGGATTAGCAAGCAAAGAAAGAGAAGTGGAGGGATTCAACATGTCATACAGCATCCATGGGGAGAATTGGAACATCTTTTGGAGACCCGATTTGGACTAATCTGTCCGTGGCAAAAAGCTGGGCCGTAGTTGCAATGAAGTCATCAATAGGGTTGGGGGGGTGGGGAGCGGAGTTGAGGGAGAAACCTGTTGGTAAATTCTGGCTACAAGAGGGATGAGGAAACAGACTGTGATTATACGACTGCCCCTCGCTTCCCTGTGGTTAATAGTCCCATCGAAATATGTCCGGCTTCGGCCATTGCAGCTTGTATTTGCGTTGTGCCTTCTGTAGGTGGATATTCCCAGGAGCAGGTTGCAAGGGCTCTTTAAAAAAAAAAAAAATCCACAATGTGGTGTATAAAACATTGGACTAGGTCTTTGAGGGCTCGAGTACGGGGAAACTTGAAGGAGGCTCTTGGAAACGAGAGTCGATAGTGCGGGCCGGTTTGGAAAGGGAATGTTGGAGTTTAGGGCCTTCGCATCTTTTATTGCAATATATTTATATATTATTTATATTGTGTATATATCTGATAGTTCCAGTACGTGTTATGTGTGGGCACCATGGTTTGGAGAAACGCTGTTTCATCTGGTTGTACAGGTGAACTTGAACCACAGCTGCCACCGGTGGAATAGTTCAAATCGGAAATGGCCAGGAAAATTGGGGTTTGGAGTGTGAAGGTTGATTACAGGGCTGGAGAAGATCACAGGGATAGGGAGCAGCGGACGAACTTCAGCGCTCCCATCCACAGATCAACCCCCCTCGCAGCCCTCCCTCATGTTCCCCTCCACCTCAGCCGTCCCTTCTCGCACCCCCAAGAAGCCATGGAGCATGGTGTCTTGTTGATGTAAAGAGATTGCATTGTGGAGGAGTGGGTAATAGGCCATTTTAAGGAAGTGACCAATGAGCTGTTTGCCTCCATCGGAGGGTCCTGGAAAGTGTGTTGACTTGGGCATGATGGATCTTTAGCTGCAGCCATTAAAAGGCACTGACTGCTGGGAACCCACTGGAGTTTCAGTCAGACCCCATTACTTTGTTCCCCTGTCTCCAGTTTAGCAGGGGTGTCCCTGGGTTTTGTTGTGCACCCAGTCTTCCTGCTTTAGGAGGCCATCGTTGAAGACTCTAAGGGTGGTATCATGAATGCAACACTTACAGCGCCGGCAACCTGCGTTTGAGTCTGCTGCCATATGTAAGGAGTTTGTACGTTTTGGACATGTACGCGTGAGTTTCCTCCAGGTGCTCCGGTTTCCTCCCACATTCCAAAAACATGGGATGATCAGTTAATTGGTCACATCAGTGGAATTGTGCAGCATGGGCTTGTGGGCTGCAAGTGGCTGTTACCATGTTGTATCTCTAAATTTGAAATTTATCCAAAACATTTACCATATATGTACATGTAGTGGTTGATCCTGTGTAATAGTCAACCCCTCACCTCCCCCCAATTTTGGCTCTTGACGCCCCAACCATGGATCCTCACACCGTCAACGCCCACTGGAGCACCCAACACATGGATGGCAGATCCTCGCCCTGGACGACCTCCCACTGGAGCTCCCAATGTCCTGACCCATGCCCACAGGAGCTTCTGACCACATATCTCGAGCCACTCGCCCATCCGATCGCAGATCCTCGCCACGGCCTCCCGCCTATCTGAGCTCTCGATGCCCCAAATGCAGACTTACCGCTCGCTCCTGGCCATCCGAGCTCCCAACTCCTTGAACGACGCAGGTACCTACTGCAGTCAAAAGTATGACCCGTGTAAAAGTTGACCCCCCCCCCCCCCCACAAGTTTGATCTGGCAAATTATTCCAAAATTCTCAACATTTGCAGGAGTATATACAGTAAATTTATAAGCTTATCCTTATGAGGGGTTTTGTTAGTTTTAAGTTTTTCTTTAATTTAAAGTCTTCAGAGTGACGGTTGTAAACTGAATCTTCATATTTTCTTGAGAATAGTGTGTGTGATCACAGTTTGCTTCAGTTACTCAACCCAATCAGCCCTTCTATTCTCATGGTGATATACACCACACCTTTATCCATTAGGTACTGTACCAGACTGTGGTGTGAAAACTATTATGCATTGTTTTGTCCTCGTGCAGGTGGTTCAGATAATCACCTATTCCTGATTGATCTACGGAACCAAGGAATTGACGGGAGCAGAGCCGAGAAGATTCTGGAACAATGCGCCATTGCTTGCAACAAGAACACTTGTCCAGGTAGGCTGCCGCTTGGGTTAGCACAGTTAAACATCATCAAGCGCAAGCAGGGTAATCTGAAATGAAGCCAAGCCCTAGAGCGTTGGCAAGGCTTCAGTCTGCCATGTAGTCTTTGGTGAATGACTTGAGGAAGTTGGAGAGGAGGTTTGCTTCTGAACGAATGCCCAGACAACTGGCTATTGGGTGTGAAAAAGGGAAGGGCTTGAGGTGGAGAGAACTGCAGAGATGGGGAAAGCTGGGGATATGGAGTTTTGAACAAGAGCCCTGATAGGCTGCTGAGCATGGGTGGGATGGGCCACATTTCGGTGGTTGAGTCTAAAGGTTTGCTGGACCCTGGTGGTCAGTTGGGATATTCTGTGTGGATACCAGACAGTGCGAATAGTCGATCCTTGATTGAATGGTGGCCTGGTACATCTTGCTTTTGACCTTCTCCTCCTGGGAGGTTTGGAGCTGGGGGGTAGAATGGAGGGTGATCACACTGAAGGCAGGAGAGGTTCAAGAACATCAGTGAAGGCAAAAATTGGGGTTGGTAGGGTAATGAGGAAGGGTAAAGAAACAAGCAGGATCGGGGGGAGGGGGGAGTCCTGGATGCATACAGCAGTTCAAGTTTAGTGTCACAGGTTCTTCTGCAAGCAGCCATAGCCAGTAGAGGAGAAAGCAATCACAGTTACACTGGGATCAATCCACCAAACTGTTGAGCTATTGGAAAGCACCTCCAGATGTGTGCATTCAGGGCAGAGCACATCTAGAATTCTGTTATCAAATTGCTGTTAGTCATACAGCGTGGAAACAGGCCTGTCAGCCCACTTTCCCACTCTGACCAAAATGTCCAACCCACTCTAGTCCCACCTGTTTTCATCTGGCCACGTTCCTCTAAATCCATCCTATCCATGTATGCATCCATTTTTTTCTTAAATGTTGCATTAGTCCCTGCCTGTACCACCTTCACCGTCAGCCTCTTCCATACATCCACCACCCTCTATTTTTAAAGAAAAAAGTTACCCCACCGGCTCCCTCCCCCCTCAACTTGAACTTGTGTCCTCTGGTTACAAATTCCTCTACCTGGTCCAAAGACTCTCTGCGTTCACCTGATCTACTCCTCTTGTGATTTTGTACACCTCTGTGAGATCATCCTTCATCCCCCTGTGCTCCAAGGAATAAAGCCCCAGCCTGCTCAACCTCTCCCTATAACTCAGGCCCCAGAGTTCTGGCAACTACATCAAAAATTTTCTCTGCACCCTCTCCAGCTTGACAACATCACGGTGACCAAAACTGAACACAATATTCCTCGCAGGCCTCACCAACGTCTTGTTCAACTGCGACATGACCTCCCAGCTTCTGTACTCAGTACTCTGAAGCCCAAGGCATTTTAGTCACCCTATCCACCTGTGACGCCATTTTCAAGGCAATGTATGCAAGATCCCTCTGCTCTACCACACTGGTTGATGTTTGTACAATCAAGTGGTCAAGAGCAATATCACCAAGGGGATTGATGGGAGCAACAGGACCTTTGAAGGTGGAACAGGCCTGAAAGTCAAAGCAGTAGGGCTGTCCCTGAGCTGAAAGACTCACAAGAGTCAGATAAATCTTTGACACAATGAAATAGGTGCATGGCCATGAAGAAAGAATGTCCTAGCCTTACCCACTGTTTTCTTGCCAGGTGACAAGAGTGCCTTGCGGCCCAGTGGTCTAAGGCTCGGGACACCAGCACTCACTTCCCGGGGGCTACTGCAGGAGGACTTCAAGACGGTGGCAGATTTCATTCACAGAGGTAATGCCAGGGAATGTTGCAGAAATTGGCGGGATTGGGAGCAGGGTCCCCAGCAGAGTGATTTGATCCTCCAGATCATGACTGTGCTTTCTGGCATTCTCTGCAGAGCAGTGAGATACCCAGTGCTGCATCTGGATTTTTTGGGGCAGTGACCATCTCCATTCACCATGTACTCATTGATGGAAAAACCGACAGCTCTGTAGTTAGTTGTTCACCAATCTGAGGTGGGGAGGGAGAGCGAATGGGATGGGCTTGGAGTCTAAGCAGGGGTAGGGTTGGGGGGTGGGGGGAGCTACAGGAGAAGCTGGAAATGAGGGTGAGATTGGCAGTCCATTGAGTTGGGCTGAGGGGCACTAACCCCAGCAAAGGTTGTGGTCCAAGTCGACGTCAATCTAGTTGCGAGGTACTTGCTAAGGGGAGGGTTCTGTGATAGGCACCTTGTGCAGTGTTACCCATGGTGGACATGTGGGCAGATTGACTTGGTGGGCTAAAGATCCTTGCAGAATGGTGTATGACTCTTGTGTATCTGATAGCCTGGCATTTTGGAGCCAGAGCCCTTGCCGAATTCTGAAATTCACAGCATTTTTTTTTCCCTCCACAGGGATCAGGATAGCACTGGAAATCCAGAAGGATATCGGGTCAAAAGCTCCCCTGAAAGATTTCAAGGAGAAAATGCTGACCGACAAAACCTATCAGAACAAGATTACTCAAGTGAGAGAGGCGGTGGAGAGCTTTGCGTCGAAGTTTCCAATTCCGGGATTAAGTGATCTCTAAGTGTAGAGCAATGAGGAAGTGCATCCAAAAGAGATCAAAAACTAAATTGCAATCAGGGTTGCTGATAAATCCACTTTCGGCCCACCATGCCCATGCTTCCACTCACCCCTATGAACCCCATCTTCCAGCACTTGTAAGATGCCCTTGTAAGCCTGAGTGATTCTATTAGTTGAGGCGCTGACGGTGTTCAGTGAGCGACTGTGCTCCCCCTACACTCTTGGGCCATGTTTTCCAGTCTCCTTCCCTCTTCTGCTGGGGAACCGCTACCTTGGGTCTTCTCTCAAAAACCCTCTGCCTTCAATTACAGCAGCAATGACTTGGAGCTGTGCCCCACACCCAACAGCCTTTGCTCAACTGTTGGCCGCGGTGTCTTCAACTCCCAAGGACGTGGGCTCCAGTAAATAAAGATCAAGAACCAGTGGACGCTGGAAATCTCAAGTGACAACAGAAAGTGCTGGAGATACTTAGCTTCTGTGGAGAGAGAAACTGTTTCAAGTCAGAAGAGTTAGTATAATTTGGTTTCTCTTTCCATGAGTGCTGCCTGCCTCACTGACCATTACCATTTCCCCAAGCTGACCCATTTCTTCTAAAATGTCTTTGCTCTTAACGTGCATTTTGCATTTTAGACATTCCTTAAAACCCTTCTCTTCAACCCCTTGCCCAGATTCTCCCCTTGTGCCCTGGGAAACTCCAGTGAACCTCTTTGGAGCAGCAGAGGTTGGGCCTTGACTGGTTGGGAGGGTCAGAGGTAAGAAAGGGATCATTGCCTCACTCTTGGGGGTGGGTTAAGGGCACTCCTTACAAGGGTTCCAATACAATGCAGGGTTAGCCAAGCATAGTTTCTCCAGAAGAACCCAACAATCAGCACTTGTGGGGGACAAGTGGGTCTCCCTTCACAGTGCTCCAGCAGGATTGGGCATTGGCCAGGGAATTGATGACTCACATTGGAAAGTACGTGGAATTTTTGGAGTGATGCAAGCATTGAGTTTTGCTCTGGGAAATGTGTTATTTGCATCACCCCCCCCCCCCAGTTCGGGTGCCTGCCGACCTTTTTCTCATACCTTGATGGGGCTCAAGCTCAAAATGTTGGTTATATATCTTTCCTATATAAAGTTCAACGTTTTGACCTGAGTTTCTCCAGCATTGTATTTTTATGTACACCTGATGAAGTTCCTCCAGTGGATCGTACTGAGCTGCAGTAACTGCTGGCCTTGCCAATGTCACCCACCTTTGCAGTTGTAACACTGCATTTTCTTCCTTCTCCAAACATGCTCAGATGCATCTTCTGGAACCAGAGGTTGGACTCCGACAGCTATTGGATTCCAGTTGGAGCTGAAAAGGAACCAAGTGCACTTGACCTCTCCAGTCTGGTAGTTCCTTTCCCCTGCCTTTGAGGCCAATAATTTCCAAAGATCATTTGGTGAATTTTGCAGAACATGTTGATGCACACTGCAATTAAAGTATCAAATCAAAATGTAAATTTTGTCACATTGATTACACTGGTCAAAATAGATTTTGCTGCCTGAATACTTTTGGTTGTATTTTATTGGGTGTAGAGAGCCCCTGCTCCTCCTGCCCGCCCCTAACTGAATATCCACAGGACGAAGGCCACAAGACCCAGGCACATGTTGCCGCTCAGCATCTGACCTGCTTGGATCTTACTGCCCTTCCCCAAATTTCACCTGTCCCTCTTGCAGCCCTGGCCTTGATGGGAAAAGGAAATCTCGCTGGATCCCAGTCTGCGGTGGGCCCCTCTGACCATGGTCGCTTCTTCCAACCCCAGCGTCCAATGGTACAGAGAGACCTGAGAGCAGGAGGCTCTTGGCGGGACCACCCAACTCAATGTTGTAGCCCACCTCGCCTGCCAGTCCGTCCTTTCTTCCATCGTGTTGTTCAGTGGGTGTGGGCAGCCGTGTAGACCTGCAGCACCAGAGGCATGGGTTGGTTCCTGGCCTCGGGTACTGACTGTGGAATTTGCACGTTCTCCCTGTCATCACACAGGTTTCTTCCAGACAATCCACTTCAGTCCCTGTGACCTGCCAGATGGGAGGTTAATTGCCACTAGTGTGTGGGTGAGTGGTAAAACCTGGGGGGGGGGGGGGGGGGGGGAGAAGGAGAGTTGCTTCGAAAGTGGGAATAAATAAATTAAAAATCGAACATGGTCTGGATGATGGTCAGTGTGGACTTATTGGAACGAGAGGACTGTTTTCTAATCCTCAGATTAAACCGTCACCCAACAGCAGGATCCTGACTGGCATCAGATAACTAGCTGGAGTAGCAGGACCATAAGATCATTGCTGACCCTTTGCCTCAGTCCCTCCCTCTGTGAGATTAAAAAGTGCAGCAGCCAGAACCTGGAGCACAGCTGCTGGAGGGATTCAGTGGCATCAGCCTGACCTTGGGGAGAAATAGCCAGTTCATGTGGTTAAACGAGAGACTGCAGATGTTAGTAACTGGCTGCCTGTCCCTTTCTTACTCCTCAGCTGGGTTTTTTTCTGGATGCTCCTGACCCACTGAGTTCTTCCAGCATCTGGCATTCAGTCAGTTTGGGTTGGGACCCTCATCAGTCAAAGTTTTTTTTTTGACTAGATTTTACCCATGGATATGTCCCCGCACGCAGAGCTCCTCAGCACCTCACCATTTGCTCCACTCTCTCTCCCCCCCCCCCCCACCCCCGACTGCTCGATCCTTGCACAAGACATTGATCTATCCCCTCAGTGCCATGGTCTTCAATATTTTCTGCGGTGGAGCATTCCACAGACCCATTAAGACATTACTGCGTGTCTCGCTCTCAACTGAAGGCAAACGAGAGTCTAGCCGATGCTGGAAAACACCTCATGAGGAACTCAGCAGGTCAGGAGATCAGTCGACGTTGTGGTCTTTAGCTTCCATGGCGCTGCCAGACGTACTGAGTTCTTCCAGCATTTTCTGTGCAGCTCCTTCCCAAATGTCCTGCCCTGGATCTTAAGCCCTAGTTCTAAAACCCAACAGCTAGGGAAACATCCTCCTGACGCTCAGCTCCTTCGGCACAGTCAGAAGTTTCTACATGACGGATATAAAGTCCAGGACAACCAACGTGGTGCAGTTTTGCTAGAAATTTATTTGCTTTCTTTGAAAAACTAAAGACTAAATTATTGGATTCTGTGCATAAAAGATACATAAAAAGGTATGAAATAACGCTCAGAAAGTTTACATCGGAGAGATCATCTCACCACAGAAAACACGATGTAGCATCAACAGTGTGCAGGATTGGAGGGACTGTACACAACGGACGGGGGCTTCGGAAGGGCGGGCTCTGGGTTGCTGGCCAAGATAGTGGAGAAGCCTGTTTAGAACAGGGTTCTCCTGAGTTGTATCCTAGCCCCATCAATCCATTCTGCTGTCGCCGCCTTTGATACAATAACTAGTAAATGAGTACAAACCTCCGTTAAACAAGAAAGTCTGCGTCTGCTGGGATCGAGGGCAATGCACAAATGCAGCAGGTCACCCAGCATCTATAGGAAGTAAAAGGAAACCAACATTTGGTGGCAGGGATAAGCAAAAACGGGCAGGTATTTGAATAGAGTGGGGGGGGGGGGGCGGGGGAAGGATAGAAGGGAAAAAAAAGCTGAGATGTGTTGGGGGAGAGGCTCAAGGGTAGCTCTCTGATAGGGGGTGGGGAGGAAAGAGAGAGAGAGGACCCCCCCCCCCCCCCAGGGGAGGTAGGTTACATGGTAATGCCTTCTGATTGGAGAGTGCCCAGATGGAATACAAGGTGGTGTCGCTCCAATTTGAGGGTAGCCCCTCTACCCTTGATCTCAGCTTTAAAAAAAAAGTGGATGTGCGGCAAATCCTGGGGACACGTTACACGTGCAGAAGAAACTAGCACGTGGCTGCTTTCGGTCTCGGGGGCAATTTTCATAGTTCAGGAGGCTTAAACACAAAGCAGGCAATTATTTCCTGCCCCCATCTGCTCGGAGGGCAAAATTGAATCCTACAAATTGGTTCCCATCCAGTGATATTAAGTAGATAAAGAGTTTAGCAAGGAAAGCATGGGAAATTCCATAATAATTAGACTATCATTAACGGAAGCTCTCCGTGACGAGAGGTGTTTTGTTAACCAGACAATTTTGAGTTAAACTGCTATCTGTGGCAAATTTTAAACCCCTCTTTTAACTGAGAGTAAAGCCACTTAATGAGATCCCATCAACTGTCAGATTAGCATCGGGGCTTACTCCTACATTGAAGGGAAAAAGGAAACTTCTCTATTTCACGTCACTTCATGATCCATCAACCCAGCGGAATAGTGGTCGGTACACACTAGAAGGGCCAAGTGGCCTGTTTTCTATGCTGTAGCTTTCTAAGGTCCAACCCACATTCCTGCCATTAATCAGCCCAGGGTGAAAAGTGTAAGGAATTAGGAAGAGTTAAAAAGGCGATTTTGTGTGTGTGTGTGTTACTTGAGAGGGGAAGGTAAAGGGGGACACATTGTATATATCAAGTTCAAAGGGTCAAGTAGCCATTCACGTCCATAGCTTCAAACACGAGCTTTTAATGTGTCAATTGGAGGTGAAGGGGCATTGGTTGAATTCAAGAAGCCAACGACATTGCACAGCAACACAAAGTGCTGGAAGAACTCAGCAGGTCAGGTAGCATCCCTGGAAGGGTACAGACAGTGGTCGTTTTGGGCCAAAAACCCCTCATCAGGAATGGGCCTGAATGAAAGGGGAGGGGGTATAAGGAGCACAGACTGGCAGACGATAAATGAATGCAGGTGGGAGGGGAAAGAGGTAAAAAGCTCGAAGGAAGGGGCTGAGGGTTAAGGAAGGTGCTCTGTGACGAGGAGGAATGGGATGAGACAGAGAGAGAGAGATGGGAAGGGGGGAGAGGTTGAGAAAGGTTACAGAAATTTGAGGTTGATGAAGATTGAAGACTGCCAAGATGGAATACAAGATGCTGTTCCTCTAAATTACATGAGGCAGTACAGTAGGCCATGGACAGTCCGCATGGGCATGGGAAGTGGCTGGCCACTGGGAGGTCCTGGAGGTTGCAGCAGATGGAGCGAAGGGGCTCAACATTTCACAAACTCACTGTCATTGCATCAGGCACCCCCACTGTCTGCTCTGCCAGCGAGTTGTTCACTCTCAGTTCCCCAGTAAAAACATGAAAGTAGATAAAGAACTTAGCAAGAAGGACAAGGCAAACCCCAGAATGAACAGGAACTGAGGAGGAACAACCAGATGGCCATCATTAACTGAAGATTTCTCCAACATGAGACACAGGTAATTCAGTATAGCCTCAGTTAAAGTCTCGGTTTCGGCCTTGCCTTTCCAGAGTGCCTGTGTCATCCAATTCTCAACACAGAAACATAGAAAAATAGGTGCAGAAGTAGGCCATTTGGCCCTTCAAGCCTACACCACCATTCAATATGATCATGGCTGATCAGTACCCGGTTCCTGTCTTCTCCCCATACCCCCTGATCCCCTTAGCCACAAGGGCCAAATCTACCTACTCAACAAACACATTCTTCTGAATAACTGGGTGCTCATCAATGCTTTCAAAGCTCTGGATCCCCAGCACAATTTGCATCATTGTGCATGCAGACGAGTGCCCCAGAGTGGTCGATGCTGAATTATTTTTTTTAAATTTAACCCTTGAATAAAATTAACCTTGACCTGGAGCACCTTTTACCATCTCGATCCTCTCTCTCCTTCCACATCATCCCTCTCCACCACTCCCCTGGGATAGGTGCAGAAGGTAGCATGTTAAACCGGAAAGTCTGAAGTTGCTGAGGTTGGGTGCAATGCACAGACGTGCTGGAGAACCTCAGCTGGTCACACTGCATCCTAAAGAGGTAAAGGACAACCAACGTTTCAGGCCTGGGCCCTCCTTCAGGAATGCCCGGAACGTTCCTGTGGTTGCTGTGTGACCTCCTGAGTTTCTCCAGCACATTAGTGCATTTGCAGGGAGTAGAAATCCTTTTCAGTAATGACTTTGGGAGTAAAATCCTGGGCAGCATAAGATCTGACTGATGAAGGAATTCTAATCCACTTGAGGTGAAGCGCCCTGTGCCATGTAACAGAGGGCTCGGAAAATGTTATCTGCAGTCCCCGCATTCAAAGATATATTTTCATTTTTAATTGCACGGCGAATACTAATTCGACAACCAACACCTTCATCCCCACCCCCCCACCATGAAAAAAGAAAGGTCAAGTACGTAACAGTCATCCCTGTGGGCAGGATTCTAGCGAAGTTGAAAATCCGTGGGTGCCCGTTGCTGAATTCTTTCCATGTAGTGGGGCAGTGGGTTTTCTTTGATGTACTTCTGAAGGTACCAGCAGGTCAGGTGAGCACGCAGATCCTCCTCAACCACGAAATCCAAGGCAGCCTGGGTACAGAGGAGCACAGCTGAAGTGAGCTGGGAAAAGGGCAAAGAGAGGGGGCAGTGGGGAGGAGGGAAGCAAATGTTGGAAAAAGCTGGCACGTGTGGGCAACATCTGCAGGAACCGAAGCAACAGTTCAGGTCGCTGACCCCTTTGTCAGGACCGGGAAAGAGAGAGACGCAAGTTAGGTTAGGTGGAACGGTTGGTATGATGCTGTTACAGCGCCAGTGATGGACACCGGGGTTCAAATGCCGTGCTGTCTGTACCCACGTTTCTGCATGGGTTTTCCTAGGGGCTCTGGTTTTCTCCCACCATTCGAAACGTACCGGGGGGGATGTAGGTTAACTGGGCGTAATTGGGCAGAGCGGGCTTGTGGGCCAAAATGATCTGTCACCGTGTTTATGTCTAAATTTAAATTTAAAGCTTAAAACATTTAAATTTAGTTTCCAGTACAAGAGAAGGGTGCGTAGAACAAAGGGGATGTCAGTGATAGGACGAGACAATATGGCTCAATGACGGCACTTAAGTGGTCCATCGAGCTTCAGGTATGAGCAGCGAGTTGTTAACAGTAAGGTTGTGGGCACAGCTCGGCAAAGAGGAGAGAAGGGAATTAATTTTACGAGCTGTGTTTGAAGTGTAGACACGTGTGATGCAGCAAACACAACAGTAATGTGAATAGCAAACTCCCACACTCATCAATAATAATAACAAGCATGTTTACTTTAGTGATGTCGATTCAGTCTCAAGGTTTCCCAGAATAACAGGAGTGGGGGAAGACCGTTAATTTCCTTCACTCGGTTTTCACCAGGCAGACAAACCTGGGTTGCTCATCCTTCCTGGAAGGCTGAACCTCCAAGATTTCAAGACAATATTGTACGATCTGTTCCCAGCAGATGTCTCTCCAACTGCACCACCCTCCCATCCCTCTCCGCCCACTTGCTCCCCCCCACCCCACCCCTCCATTCACCGTCCCATCTCCACGATTACTAATTGCTCCACACTGGTAAAATAACTTTGCCACTGAGCGGTTTTAACTGACCCGTCTGCACTCTGCACTACGTATTTAACTGCTCTACTACACATGGTTTGAGTATCTGGACTGTTCACTAAACAAACCCTCTCACATTAGCTCGGCACACTTGATCTTGCTGTGGATCTAGTGTTTGCACAGCAGCTATCGACATCAATGGGAGCAAAAAGCAGCCCTCAAGAGATGGAGACAGTGTGACTGGCTGCACACGGTTTGGAATGGCATGGGTGAGGGAAGGGGGACGTAGGCTCGTCAGCTCGACTCATGGGGGCCAAGTGGCCTGTACATCCTGCAGCTCTAGGACCCCTTGCTGTGGCTGAATAGCGGTTAAGTTGCTGGATTGGCAGTCAGAACCTAAACCACTGATCCAAAAACATGTTCAGATCCCACGATGCCAGCAAGAAAATGGTTCCCTTGTAATTTCCATAGGAGGCAGGTGTAATGGACAGGCAGCATCCACCACCTGGTGGCGCTGTTGCGTTCCTGTTCGGAGGACACACTATCAAGGTCAAAACTCACCCTAAACCATCAAAGTGACCCTTGCGATTGGCCCACCTAAATCACCAGGTACTGCAATCCAGGCCGCCCGCCCAGACTCAGCCCTGACCTTCACCCAATTTGCCCAGGTGAATCACCTCAGCTGAGCCCCTGGTCTTGGCTTCGAGCCATTGGCCACAGCAGCCAAGAGCCCAGCCTGCCCCGAGTGATTGGCCCCCTCCAGTACTGCCTGAAGCACTATAAAGGTCCATATGCCCCTTTGTTCTGCCTCTTTTGACCCCTTGTGGCACACAAGTATCATCTTTCACTCTGGGTTGGTGTGAGTCCCGAGCTTAAGTTGCTAGAGCCAAGTCCATACAGGTCAAGGGGTGGGCGCAACATAGTATCACCTTGATCCTGACTGTTGAATGTGTATGTTCATGTAATTTCCCCTAGTCTCTGTCGGTTCCTCCCTCGTTGTCCAAAGTGTGTATATTTACCCTTTGCATATTGTGTGTGTAGGTTTGCCTAGCATATTGACCCTGTTGTCCCACTTGCATCCACAAAATAAATGTGTGCTTTGAACCTTGACTTTGGCCTGGTTCTTAGACTGTGGGATCCTCATGAACCTGAACAACAGCAGGGTGGTGTAGATTGTCGAGCTGCTATCGCACAGGTCTCGTCAGCCAAGTTCAAAGCTGACCTTGGGCGCTGTTATAGTGGGCTTTGCTCATCTTCCCCGGTGATCCCACAGGGTTCCCCAGGTGCTCCGGTTTCTTCCCACATCAGTTCATTGGCCCCTGCGCAGGTGCGTGGAAGGATCCGGAGAACGCTGTTGAGAATGTGAGGATGGGAGGCAAGCTCGAAAGCCCTGCAGATGCTGGGACCTAATGCAATGCTGGAGAAACTCAACAGGTCACGCAGCACCAGGAAGTCAAAGTTTTGGGCCAGAGCCGTTTGTCAGGAGAGCTGAAAATCAGCTGGATGCCTGAAGGAAAAGGGGGAAAGGGGTAGGAGTGGGGGAGGAGCACAGGCCAACAGATGGGAGGGTATGTTCGGGGGACAAGGCAGAGAGCTACAAAATGTCACTCTTTGATAGGAGAAGGGGCTGAGGAGATGATCTGCCAGAAATTGTGTTGCCTTTGCTCCGTACCAACTGATCTCTTCTGTAACATTACACTTTTCTGCCTTGCTCTGCTTGCAAAATAACCTTTATCAGTGCATTTTTGATGTGGGACAATAAGCTTGAACTATTTGACTGTGACTGATTCGATTCGTGATGCAAAAGGCTGCTTGACGGTTAGCACAGACTCAACTGGCCAAAAAGCCAGTTCTGAGCTCCATCCCATGGTCAGCAACACCAACCTTTAATGGCAAGCTCCGAAGAGTGACCATTTTGCCTCTTATATTCATATTCTCCTGCACCCTTCCCATGGGAACAGCTCCACATCCAAACCAGCCTCTGGCTGGAGACATTTCTCCTGAATTATTTATTAGATTAATTAAAATGGCTGTTGAGTGATTAAAGAATCCAGGCAGAATTAATCATGGTTTAAATCTCATTGTTGAACAATAATAACAGCAGTTTTGACAGTCAACAAGCTCTGCCTTTGATCTTTGAATTGTGTTCCAGTTGTTCACTAATTTCCAATGATATTATGTGAAATTCTCAACTGTATTTAAATTCTGGTCACCACATTATAGCTCTTTCCACGCCACAGCTCTCAGATGGCAGTGACGGCCTTACTGTGTGGGTCCAGTTACCCTCCCCCCACCCCCCCACCCCACAGACTATCACTATGGATGGACTCAAGGCCCATCAGAAAAGATCTTGGCTGCCCTCGCTGCTCAGCTTAAGAGTGTTTGGAGGGGGGAATGAGAGATGGATGGGGGGGAAGCGGGGTGGCGTGAGGGGGCGATGGGGGAAATTGGGGGGTGAGGGGATCTGGAGGGTCGAGGGGGCAACTGGGAAGTGGGGGCGAGGGAGGGAGCGATGGGGAAGTGGAGGGGGTGAGAGACAGGGTGGGAAGTGGTGAGGGGAGAGACAGGGCGGAAGGTGGTGGGGGGTGAGAGACGGGGGTAAAGGAGGAGTGACAGATGGATGGAGGAAGGGATGAGAGATGGGGGGGGGAGGAGCGCCAGATATCCTGATGCCGAGCTGATTCTCATCCATCCCCTCCCCAACACTCCCTCTCCTTTCTCATTCCATCAATTCTAAATAACATTTACATACAGCACGGCGACAGGCACTTCTAGTTCATGGGCCGGTGCTTCCCAAATACCCCAACTAACCTACAACCCCAGTATGTTTTGGAAGGGAGAGAAGAAACCAGAGCACCTGGGGAAAACCCACACAGACACGAGGTGAACATGCAAACTCCTTACAGTGTCGGATTCGAACCCAGTCGCTGGCGCTGTAATAGCATTGCACTAACTGCTACTTTAACCGTGCTGTCCAACATAGTCTTCTCACTTTCCTTTTCACAGACTTCACTTTCCCTCTCCCCCTTCCTCTCACCATCCCCATTCACCCTCCTTCTCTTTCTCTGTATTACAATCCCACCCTTGTTCCACATTCTCTCTCCTCCTCCTCCTTCTTCTTATCCCCTTTCGCATCTCTCCCTTCTTGTTGATTCTCCTTCTCTCATCTTTCCCACTTTGCTGTCTCTCAGCTCCCCCTCTCCACCCCCCCAACTCCGCCCCCTCTCCAACCCCCCCCCCCCACCATCCACCCCCTCCTCTCCACCACCCTCCTCCATCCCGTTTGTTTGCCTTCCTCTCACTATAAGTCAGTCCTCACTCCTGTCTGGATGACCATTTTGCAAGATCCAGAACTTCCAATTGCCTGTCACTTTGATTCCCTGCCCATGGACCTCTCTGTCCCAAGCCCTTTTCACTATTCCTTTGGAGTTCCAGGATTAGCACCCAACCTTCCATCTGGATTTTCTCCAGTAGTTCTCCTTCAACCCAGTTCAGTTCTTTCAAACAATGATTCTGATATGTGCATCTTCTCCAGACTCGAATCATGTGACTTTACCATTGCCTTTTGCCTGATTCCATCGCTTATTTATCTCTCCTTCTCTTCTTCCTATCCTAGGTTATCACTGGTTTTTCTCCATCTTCCTCTCCCTTCCCCTGTGCTCATCTTTAAATCTTTCTCACTCTTGATAAATGATGCCACCTGACCTGCTGAAAACCTCCAACATTTTGCTTCGAATATTGGGTGATTAAGAAGGCAAATGGTGTGCGGACCTTCATTAGTCAGGGGATTGAGTTCATGAACTGTGAGGCAATGTTGCAGCTCTATAAAACTCTGGTTAGACCACACTTGGGAGTATCTAGTTCAATGCTGGTCACCTCAATACAGGATGGATGTGGCAACTATGGAAGGGGTGCAAAGGAGATTTAACAGGATGTTGCCTGCATTAGAGAACATGAGATGACCAAACTAGGGTTGCTTACATCACTGGACACCAATCCCATCCCCGCCGTGGAACCTGGGCAAAGCCTACACCTATCTACCTCCATTCCCCACACCCTCGCACACCTCGAACACCCATCCCCTCCATCACCCACTGCATCTCCGAACTCCATCACCATCCCCTCATTTCTCCCATCAAACCAAACTACCTTCTCAGCCCCCAAGCACCATTTACTCCACCGGACAGTGCCTATGGTGAATCACAGTTAACATTTCAGTCCAACGGACGCGACCTGACCTGCTGAGTATTTTACAGAATTATTTTGCCTTAATTCAGATTTCATTGATGTTTGAGGGAGCGCATTGTATGCAAACCACCGACTGTTTTACACACATAACTACTGGGCCTTTAAAAATTACCGCATTGGATGTAACTTCCACGAAAGGCACTTAAAAAATGCAAATCTTTCATTGTTAAAGATGTTCCTCCTCGAATACATTCGATTGCAACACCATGTTCTGTAACTGTGCTCTTGCTTTTCCACTTTATACGGCTGTATGAACAATGACTGTTAGAGTTGATTGCTCGTGGAAGAACCATTCTCACTGTACCAGGTGACAAATCTAATTTTGATCCACTCATGCACTCCACTCTTCAAGACCGGCCCACCATGTCAAAGGCTTTACAAAGAATGTGCTGAAATCGCCCTGCTCTCATCAATCCTCCAGGGCATCTCTTTTTTTAAAAAAAACTCCATCGGTCTCTCATGCACAAAGCCAAGCCTTGCCCCTAATGAGTCCTTGCCTTTCCAACTACAAATGGACCCTGTCCCCCACAATATCTCACCAACCATTGGCACCGGCCTGAAGTCCCCTGGTTTGTCCTTGCACCTCTTCTTAAATAAAGGCCCACCACTCACCATCCTCCAGCCTCCTGGTACCTCACCCAATACCTAATGAAGAGACAAACATCTACATTAGAGCCCCAGCAATGTCTCTTCTTGCTTCCCACAACATCCCTTGATACAAGAAAGAGTCAGAGAAACCGGCCCTTCGGCCCCACTGACCATCCATATTTGTCCCACTGCCTGTGTCTGGCCCACATCTCCTCTAAACCCATGTAAACATTGCAATAGTACCCGTCTCAATTACCTGCTCCAGCGGCTTGTCCCATACACCCACCGTCCTGTGTCTCAAGTTCTTGCCAATCTCTCCTCATTCACCTTGATCTTATATCCTCTAGTTACTGATTGCTCCTTCTGGACACAACACTCTCCGTTCACCCGATCTATTCCTCTCTCTCTCGATTGTGTACACGTTTGATCTTGCACTAATCCTACATTAATTTTTTTTAAATCTCTGCATTCTCATCAACTGCCCTCAAATTCACCTGGACATTAGCAGCAATTTACAGTTGGCCACCTCACCTACCATTCGACAAATCCACTCAGTCAAAGGGAGAACCTGCAAACTCCACACAGACAACACCCAAGGTCAGGCCTGACCCCATGTCATCGTGAGGCAGGTGCATCGACTAATTGAGAAGGTCCTTCATAAACCCCGAACGTGGGCTCTGGGATTCAATGGGGGAGAAATGATTTCTGTTAATGGCCGTTCTTTGAATCTCACTCAGAGGCCATCCTCCCTGTGAAGTGAGACTAATTATTTCAAGAAGGATCCAACCCCTGCACACGCAGACGCTATTTATCCACAAAGGGTCCCGACCCAAACCCAACCACTTCTACCCACGGATGCTCCCTGGCCCAACCCCTCATTGTTTGCACAAGATTCCAGCAGGTATCCCACTATTTTAACATTGTTATGTCCAGTAAAATTTTCTAAAGAATCCAGCTTTTCCAATATTTTAGGTTTTTCCGTAGCCCATTCATTTAATTCTTTTTCTACTTTAAACACTCCGTCTGTAGTTTCATCTGTTTTTTTCTTCCACTTCTCTTTATTTAAAATCCCAAGTAGCCTGGTCACTGCTTTTAAAATATGATCAAGTTTCTTGTTAGTATTATCTTTCAATAAAAGTACTCTCATTATATCTTCATTCGTACATTTTCCTTTAGTTTGTACTTTAACTTTTTTTTTTAAACTTGACTCACTGGTTTAACATTTACCAGTTCATCCTCCTGCACCTTGACAGTCATTTTGGGAGGGAGCTCCTTCTTGTTTCTTCCCGTTCTCCTTCATTGTGCGCATGCCCAGCCTCTTCTCATCTCCTTCCACAACGTGGCTTGGTTCCAAAGCCAAAGATGTTCCATTGTTTCCTCCTAGATGGCGGGTTGACTGCATGGGAGGCAGAACAAACCACAATCCCCAGTTTCTTACTGTAAGTAGGCCCTTTTTCCATTAGAAAAACTGCTTCTCATTGGGAGTTTAAAGTCGTTGGCAGATGCTGATCCTTTTTCGGCATCTTCACGATAAAGGTATATTCTTCCTTTTCTTCCTGTTTGAATTACTGTAAATTATTTTCCCTTTATTTTATAACATGTGGAGCTTCAGGAGGCCGCCCCTTTCCTCCAAATCGCTCCTGGCTATTTTCCTTTGTCTAAAAATTCTTCCTACCCCCAATCCCAGGGATTTGCCTTGTTTTGATCAGAGATGGTTATGAGGGAGGAAGTGGGGTGGTGGGGTGTACTAGTCATGCAGCGTAAAGGGCGCAGGATCCAATGAATAGGAAAGGGACCATTGACCACAGTGACAGCCTTGAACAAAGCAAGGTACCTGTGCTGCCATGGCACAGCGCCTGTAGCAATGTGGGGAAATTAGTGCCCATGGGATGACTATCAGACACGTGGGGTGGATTTAATATTTGTTCAACGATGCAGCTATTATGAGAACGGCCAATGACTGAACCCCAACTCATAGCCATCTCCCCATCCTGGTGCCAGTGTCCAATGTACATCAATACATATCGTTCCTCATCCAACAACAAGCCCAACTTAAATACATTTTCCCCCAGTGACCTCCATGCAAGCAACTACCATATCTAACAATGGCTTTGATTCACACCTTTCCCACCTCAGACAGGCCGGCATCTTCAGGGATTGGTAGATGCAGGATAAGTGAATTTCCCAGTTGCTTGCGATTATGTAAATGGAGAACTAATGGCGAGGCGTGCCAATTTTAAACTTTTTTAAAAAAAACCTCATTTATCTCCCGCAATTTTTTTTTGCCAGTTGCTTGAGTTTCTCGACAATTTTACTCGACATGTAATCATTCTGCAGGAATCAGTGCAGTCCAGCTGCTTGGCGGGATTTCAACAGGGTAGCAATGATTGGGATTCACAGGCAGGTTCAATGGGAGACGAGATTATTTATTCACTGCGTGCAGACGAGGCAAGCCTTTATCCTCCATCTCCAACTGCCATGCTGCAAAGAATCATCGAAGACACTGCCAACCAGCAGACAGGATCTCTGACCCACGACCATCAGGATGGAGGTACAGGAGCATCAAAATCAGAACTGCCAGGGTGGGAATTAGCTTCTTCCCACACGCTGTGAGATTGATGAATGGTATCCTGTAACTGTAAATCATCCCAAAATATTTATACATAGAACATTGCAGTACAGAAAACAGGCCATTCAACCCTTCCAGTCTGTGCTGACCCATAAAACTAGCTAGCGCCACTAACCTGCTCCCATTCCATAACCCTCCAGACCTCTCCTAACCATTTATTTTTTTAAAACTCAAGATTGAATTTGCATTCACTACATCAGAGGGTAGCTCATTCCACACTCCTACCACTCTCCGAGTGAAAATCTTTCCCCTAATGTTCCCCTTGTACCTCTCTCCTTTCAGCCTAAAGCTACGATCTCTCGTCTTTATGTCCCCCAATCTAAGTGGTAACATCCTACTCACATCTACACTGTCTATACCCCTCATAATCTTATAAACCTCTGTCAAGTCTCTCCTCATTCTTCTTCATTCCAAGGAGTATAGTCTGAACCTGTTTAATCTTTCTAGGTAACTCAACTCCTGAAGACCCGGCAACATCTTAGTAAATCTTCTCTGCACTCTTTCAATCTTATTGATATCCTTCCTGCTGCTGGGCGACCAGAACTGCACACAATGTTCTAAATGTGACCTCACCAATGACTTGAATAACTTCAACATAACATCCCAACTTCTACACAATACTTGGATTTATAAAGGCTAAGATGCCAAAAGCTTTCTTTACAACCCTGTCCACGTGCGCCGCCACCTTAAGGGAACAATGTATCCGTATCCCCAGATCTCTCTGCTCATCCACATTCCTCAATTGCCGACCATTCACGGTGTTCGTCTGACCCTGATTCACTCTTCCAAAGTGCCGCACCTCACACTTATCTGCATTAAACTCCATCAGCCATTTACTGGCCCAATTTCCCAAGTGGTCCAGATTCCTCTGCAAGCTTTGAAAATCTTCCTCACAGTCCACTACACCTCCTACCTTTGTGTCATCTTTGTTGATCCAATTCACCACGTTATCATCTAGGTCATTTATATATAGCAAACAATAACGGTCCCAACACCGATTCCCGAGACACATCACTCGACACAGACCTCCAGTCTGAGGAGCAACCATCCAACACCTCTCTGTTTTCTTCCATCAAGCCAATTTCGAATCCAGTTTGCAACCTTTCTATGTTTACCTAGTGTTCTAACATTCTGAACCAACCATTCATGTGAAACCTTGTCAAGGGCCTTACTAAGTCCATGTAAACAACACCCACAGCCTTTCCCTCATCAACCTTCTTGGTAACTTCCTCAAATAACTCAACAAGATTTGTTAAACACGACCTACTACACACAAATCCATACTGACTGTCCTTAATCAGCTGATGGTCCAAATATCTATATTTCCTATCTCTCAGAAATCCTTCAAATAATTTGCAAACTACTGACATCAGACTCACTGGCCGACAATTGCCTGGTTTACTTTTGGAGCTCTTAAACAGCGGGACGACATGAGCCACCCTCCAGCCCTCTGGCACCTCCCCTGTACTTAGTTTAAATTAAATCTCATGTGCTTATTCTGTTCTGTGTACACATGGTCCAAAAGAAGTACTGTTTCATTTGGTTGTATATGTACTGTCAGATGATAATAAACTTGAACTTGGTTCATTGGGCGTCCCCACAGTGATGGTTGTTAGGTCACGTGTGGGCTACATTTGATGTTAGACTTCTTTACCTTAATGACATTCAGAAATCAGATGGATTTTTACTAGGTTCTAGATGCCCCCATTTTGTGGGAGAGTTGTGGAATCTGTGTGTAAATAAAGACCAGTGTTTGTTCATTACACGTGTCCAGCCTTGATTCTCTTTGAACCCGTCGAACCTACTCTTGAACACAACACTAGTCTTTTCGTTCAAATTTTTTGAAATATTTGAATATGACAAAATTCTCCAGCTGTGGTTGTGATCTAGGATTAACAATTCATTGACAATCACAAACCGATTGAACCACAAGGTGGTCATTTAGGTATTGTGCGATTCAGGACGGGAAGGAAAGAACTCAAGCATGTATTGGAGTTCTGCTAATGTCCATCGAGCGGAAACACAGACTAAGTCATCGGATCCTACCACACGAAACAGGCCCTTGAGCCCATCACACCTGCTCTGGTCATCCGCTCCCCAATTTCGTTCTTCCCCACCCCAGATTCTGCAACTTGCAGAGCCAAATAATCTTCCACCCAGATCTCAGAGAGAACGTGCAAATTCCACACACGTAGCACTCGAGGTCAGGATTGAATAGGCCTCTCCGTAGCAAGGGGGAGGCAGTCGCACTGCTCTCTGAGCCAAGATGCCATCAGGTGTGCCGCTGTACAGAAACCTGAGCATCTCCACAGAACCCGTGGCCTCAGATCTTCCACAGCCAATTATTTTTCAAACACTGCTGATGGCATTGTGGAGAAAATCATGGCCACTGAATGGGGCACAGCAAAGCCCCCATTAACAGCACTGAATCATACAGTGTTAGTATCGTGGATAAATGAGGAGGAGGAGATCCATCCCTAATTAACTTGGGTAGCACAATGTCACAGGAAACTCCCCACTCTGAACATGTTCTTTCAGAGAAAAACGAGCTCAAGAGCACCACAGTTTATCTTGAGCCATCAACAAGACATGATGAACATGGAATGACTTCAGATGCTCCAGACAACCAGGCATTGCCCTCACCAATTCTATGTCAAAACATTCTGAATCACCTCACCCAATCAACCACCTTGTGGTTCAGTCAGATTGCGATTAAATGACTGAATTATTGATCGGAAAACAACAAGTTTAAGGAATGTTCAGTCTCCTCTCGTTGACTCCGCCTACAGCTCCACCTGGACTGAGAAAGCTACCACCATTAAAGAATCTGTCCCACCCCAGTCACGCACTCTTCTCCTGCCTCTGACAGACAGATGGTACACAAGCTCAAATCCTTCAGATTCACAGAGAGTTGCCTTCTGTCTATTACTGCGTAATTAGATTGATCTCTCACTGGCACTAGTTTAACGGTATTTTTTCCCCATGCCCCGTACTCTGATTGTACACTTTTTTTCTGGACCCATTACTCTGCTTTTGCACTGTTCCCTGTGCTCCATCCTCTCCTTTCGCACTGTTCTCCATGCCCCCCCCACCCTCTCCTTTCGTACGTTTCCCCGTACCATCCACTCGGTGCTTGTACTTTTCTCTATTTATCTTGTAACACTACTCTCCGAATGTTTATCTTGTTTGTTAATATTACACTCCTTGCTGTTGACTTTCCCGGATAGCACAATAAATAAAGCTTTTTTGTGTATCTCAATATATGTGGCCGTTAAAAAAAAAGAATCAACTCTCCTGCACCATTCCTGGTGCTCCCAAAGTAACCTCCTCCTTCGAGCACCAGGTAGCTGGCTGCTAGTCCTCTGGGACATGCAATACCTTAGCCATTAGCTTTGCAATTCCTCGTCCTCTGTAGGCATCAGGGACCTCCGTATGCTGTAGGTCAATGGTTTTCTTCCCCACATACTCGTACAACAGCACTGCACGCTCATGTGAATCTGGCAAGGAACAACAGTGGAAAAGGTCACCATTGCAAGTAGGTTGATGCCCTGCAAGCCCAAAATGACGGTGGTTCAGTTCCACCATTAGCAGTTACTCCCAATGCCAGGGGGACTCATTTCTTTCATGTTGTGCAGGCAAGGCCCCAAATTTGGAGATGCAACAGTATGATACAAGAATCTAGTCATATACAATGCACAGGTGCGCAAAATTGCACCAGCAGTGCAATAAATGAAATGGCCATCGTGTCATGAGACAGACAAAGACAATAAGTATAAAAGGATAGATAAAAATTCACTTTTGCAGTTAATGTGGAAACATAAAGTGGTTAGTCAATAGTGAGGACTCATCTTCTGGTGGTCCCAGAGTAGTTTATGGTTGAGGTAGTTTGGGGAGATTTAAGTGCCTGATAATTAAATTTACTTATCTTACATGTGTAATAGCCTCGATGCAATGGATTTATTACCTATTTATTTTCTTTGCTGACAAAACTTAATAAAGATAACCTTAAAGGAATGATGTAAACAGGCCCTTTTGACCCACGAGCCCCTGCCGCCCATTAACCCACAATCCTGGTACTTTTCGAATGGGGGGAGGAATCCGGAGCCTTCAAGGGAACCCACGCAGACATGGAGAGAGCGTACACACACCTTACAGACAGCGCCGGGTTCGAACCCTGGTCTCTGGCGCTCTAACGGTGTCACGTTAACCTCCAAGCTAATCGTGCCACCCTTGTTGATGAAAAAAAATTTCTTGAACCTAGTGTATTGATCTTTCAGGCCCCTGTACCTTCATCCCGAAGGCAACGATTACCCTAGAGTGATGGGGGCCCTTTGTAATGTTGCCTGCCTTCTTGAGATAGCTTCAAATGGACGGCAGGTCAGTGCCAGTGATGGACTTGGCCAGTCCATTGTGCATTATAAACTTTATGAACCGTGGGTGCTTTAGGCTATGCCTTTTCTACTTGCCCTACCTCCAACGTTGGGATGAGAAGACATTGATCCATCTGTACTTACAATAACCACACCAGCAGTGCGAGTATAAGACAGCTTTAATAAATTAATATGTACACTAAGAGGTCTTGTCTCTCTGCAAGACGAACTTGGAAGGCTAGACTGTAGCTCTTGTCTGCTTTATATACAAGGTCACCGAGATGATCCCTGGTGACCTAGTGGTGTCATTACATATCACCACACCATCTTCCTACAACTGCAGTGTTGCAAAAGGCGCGACCACAGCGCAGGATGTGGAGACCGTGAGTACCAGTAAAATGTACAAAGCCTTGGATAAGGTATCTTTCAAAACTGCTGAATGCACTAAATCTCGTAGCATTCCCATAGTTGTCCAGTCATTCGGCATGGAGACAGGCTCTTCAGCCAACCCGCAGCACTTAGCCCCACTAATTTCAATTCATTTTCCCCACATTTCCATCGACTTTCTCCAGATTCTACACTCCATCTGGCTGTACATATGCAACCTCCAGTGTTTCTCTGGACCATGGTGCATGCACATACACCCAACAAATAACAATCACATACAAACGTTATGCTCTAATGTAAAATATAGAAATAGCTTGGACCTGTTCATCAATCTCACAGAGGATGGGAAGAAGCCGTTCCCTAGCCCAGCAGATGATGTGGATGCTCTTGATGGTAGCGGGATGAAGATCTTGTGTTCTGGATGGAAAGGGTCCTTGATCGTTCTTGGAATACTGTTTAAGCAGCTCCCCCCCCACCCCCCCACCGGTGAACTCGTCAAAAAAAAAATGTCGCCTTACAGCGGCAACTCTTTGCGTGCAGATCTGAAGGGAATGATCACATCTTCCCATTCAGAACTAATACAAGCCAAACCCACAGCCACAGAAAACAACTTACCTGTAAATAATGCTAGAGGGGAGCTCATCCAGCAAGGGGGGTGGTGGGGGGGACGCATCAAGCGTCACTAGATGCTGCGGACACTTGGCACACTCTAATGACATGGCCAGGGGAAGGTGGAGAGTCGCTCGCGTGTCAAGTCAGACCCTAGTGACACACGGGAGGGAAGGGAGCTGGTCTGACGGCGAGTGATGGCCGCGACTGTATGGGAGGGTCACAGCACCTCATTTGAGGGGGAAATGCCCATGGATGCCCCCCACCCCTTGGCGCCGGCCATGCACATGGACAATTTAAAGATCATGCAGCCGACCACAGGCCTTTTAAAGAAGACCCTACCATGTGTATGCAGAGAGATCTATAGGTCAAGCTAAGACATTGAACCCTGAACTCTCCAATCCCTACCATCCTCCTGGCCAATAAACAATTCTTAGGTAATAAACTCAATGAACTCAGAGCCAGATTACAGCAGCAGAGAAACATTGGGGATAACTATCGGATGTATTTCACTGAGACATGACTGAACAAGGGCATTCCAGACTCAGTGCTACCGCCCTCCACAATGCGTGCAAAACCAGGGGAGGTGGGTTTACATCATCATCAATTCATCATGGTGCACAAACGTGACTATTAAATCCCAGTCCTGCTCCCCTGACCCGGAACATGTCACCCATTCTTCCTGCTGAGGGAGTTCACTGCCAACATCCTGGTCGCAGCGTACATTCCATCCCAGGCGAGCATCACATGAGCACTGGAGGGGCTAAGCACTGATGAGCAGCCATGAGTCAACACATCCTGATGCTTTCCCAATCATGCGGGAGACTTCAATCAGGCCAACCTGAAGAAGTCTCTAACAAACTGCCAACAGTTCATCACCAGAAAGACCAGAGGAGCCAACACACTTGACCACGGCTCCACCACTATGAAGAATGCTTACTGACCCATCCCATGACTGCCCTTCAGCAAGTCTGATCACTTGGCTGTACCTCCACCCCTGGAGTACAAGCAGAGAGAGAGGACCACAGCATCAGTGGTCAAATATGGTTGAGGGAGGCGGAGGAGTGTCTGCAGGACTGCTTTGAATCAGTGGATTGGAACGTATTCAAGGACTCATCCTCAGGCCTGTCACCAGCTTCATCAAGACCTTCGTGGATGAGTGTGCCCAAGTGTGCATACTGTGAGTACCCCAACCAGAAGCTGTGGATGAATCAGGTTCACAACTTGCTGAAGGCAAAATCAAGGGTGTTTAAGGCTGGTGATCCAGATCTCGACAGGGAGTCCAGGTATGACCTCTGGAAGACCACCTCAGTGAAAATAAAGCAATTCTGAGGGAAACTAGGGACAGAGTCAGATATTCACCGTCTATGGCAGGGCTTGCAGGCCATTACATCCTACAAGATGAGGCCAAAAACCATAAATAGCCATGATGCTTCACTACCCGACGAGCTCAACACCATTTATGCTCACTTTGAGAAGGAGAACTCAGCAGTGCCCACGAGAATCCCTGCAGAGGCTGAAGGTCCTGTGATATCCATCTCTGAGTCCGATGTTAGAACGTCATTCGTGTGAGTCCGATGTTAGAACGTCATTCGTGAGGGCGAACTCTCGCAAAGCGTCCGGCCCTGATGGTGTACCTGGCAGGAGCCTGATAATCTGTTCCAACTAATTTGCCGCAGTCTTCAAGGACATTTTCAACCTCTCGGTGCTGCCGTCGGAGTTCCCACCTGCTTCAAAAGGGCATCTATCATCCTGGTGCCCAAAAAAAGCCGAGTGAGCTGCCTCAATGACTATCGCCCATAGCGCTCACACCTACTGTGGTGAAATGGTTTGAGAGGTTGGTCGTGGCCAGAATTAACACGTAGAGGTCTGGACCCACTGCCATTTTCCTACCATCACAATTGCTCCACAGCTTTCCACTCAGCTCTGGATCACCAAGACAACAGCCATAGATGTATCCAGCTGTTCTTCATCGACGACAGCTCAGCCTTCAACACCATTACTCCCTTGGTGCTGGTCACCAAACTTCAAAGCTTGACCTCTGCACCCACCTCTGCAACTGGATCCTTGACTTTCTCATCAAACGATCACAGTCAGTACGAATGAGACACAACGTCTCCTCCTCACTGATGATCAACACAAGCACTCCTCAAGGATGCGTGCTTAGCCCACTGCTCTACTCTCTCTACACCCATGACTGTGAGGCTAGACACAATTCAAATGCTGTCTACAAGTTTGTCAATGACACCACGGTTATCGGCAGAATCACAGACAGCAATAAAGAAGTGTATGGGAGGGAGATAGATCAGCTCGTTGGGTGGTGTCACCACAACCTTGCACTCAATATCAGCAAAACCGATGAGCTGATTGTGCACGTCAGGAGGGGGAGATTCAGGAAAAATTGAACCAGTCCTCATCGAGGGGTCAGTAATTGAGAAGGTCAAGAACTTCAAATTTCAACCATGTTGTGGCCTGGTTGTAGTGAAGTAGAAATTCTTATTAGGAGAGGAATTGTTAAGAAGTTTACTTCTACAATGTATTCTTCATTACAAGTAGGAATGTGGAGTTCATAAATCTAGATTTGAATATTTCATTTGACAAGCAAAGATGGGAAGATTTTTGCAGAGATTGTAATTAATGCTATTAATGTAGGTAGAGTTTATTTCAGTATAATTTTCTACATCAGTTATATCTTACACCACAAAAATGGAATGAATTGAAATCAGGTGGGGGGAAAAATGTAGGAACTTTTTTTTTATATTCAACTTGGTCTTGTTCCAAGGGAAATCCTTTTTGGATGGGTTTAGAGAACTTTTTGGAACAAGTTACAGGTGTTGTACTTCTGCAAAATCCAGATTTATTTTTACTGGGAAATATTGAAGGAACAAGACCAAAATTAAATCTGTCAATATATCAATTGGAATTTGTTAAAGTTGCATTAGGGTGGCAAGGAAATGTATTGCAGTTACTTGGAAATCAGATACACATTTGGGTACGGCAAGATGGAACGCAGAAATTCAAAGCTGTATTCCTTTGAGGAAAAAAGTGACATATAATTTTACAAATGTGGTGCCCACATACTCACCATGGGTTTAAATTTGTAATGTTTTGCTTCCTGTGACTCTGGACCTGTGAAAATCTCTGAATTGTATTAAAGAACCCTGTTTAGACGACATCCCTCTGTGCAATCCTAAGTTTCTTTATCTTTTACATAACTCTATTGTATCTTTTATGTTAATTATTTTAAGGGTGGGTTTTTTTTGGGAGGGGGTGTTATGGGGGAAATATACCATCATGTATGTAGTTTTTAGCTGGCTTTCTATTTTACAATTTGCATTATTAATCTTTGGCTACTGCATGGATTGAGAAAATCTTTAAAAATTTTTTAAAACCCTTCAAATTCCTGGGTGACAACATCACTGAGGATCTGTCCTGGGGCCTCCATGAGGTAATCATGATGAAGGCTCGCCAGTGGCTGGACATCATTAGGAGTTTAAGGAAATTTGGTAGGTTACTGCAGGTGTACCGTGGAGAGTATTCTGACTGGTCATATCACTGCCTGGTGCAGAGGTGCCTATGCACAGGGCAGGAAAAAAAAACGACAGAGTTGTCACCTTGGCCAATGACATCACAGTCACCAGTCTTTGCTCCATCAAGCACATCTACGGGAGGGATGGGGGTGGGGGGGTGCCTTAAGAAAGCAGCCTCTATCCTCAAGGACCCCCACCGCCCAGGCCCTGCCCTCTTCACGCTGCTACCATCGGGAAGGAGGTACAGGAGCCTGAGAACGAACATCCAGTGGTGTAAAATCGGCTTCTTCACCTCTGCCATCAGATTTCTGAATGGAGAATGAACCACAGACACTATCTCACTTTCACCTATTTCCTTGCATTCCTTTTATTTTTGTAACGTAATTTATAGCAATATTACCACTGTGACACTGTCGCAAAATAATGAATTTCGTGACATGGTGTTCATGACAATAAATTTGGATTCTGGAATAGAGGAAACCGAGATCTTCCCTGCCGTTTTGATGACCCTCTATATTGATTTCCTGTCCGATGCTTTGAAGCTACCAGAATAGAACACTCTCAATTGTGCTCCTGTAGTCATGCTTTACAACCTCCCTGGGAAGTGCAGGCCCTGCTGCGCCTTCCTGATGAATGGGATGGTGTTGTGGGATGACCCTTTAGGGTCCAATTGGCATAGCAATCCACTCCCCTTCATGATGCAAGAGAAGACCACTGCTCCTGGTGGGAGCCCATACAGCGAGAGCATGAAAACTCCACACAGGCAGCATGGGAGATCAGGAATGAAGCAGCATTGCTTGCACTGTGCGGTGGCTGCTCCAAGTAGTCCCCTTAGTCTGGCCGCTGTGGAAGCAAAGGAAACATTAATGAACATCCGCTCAATTAAGGACCAGGTAGTGAGGTGGTGTTTCTGTCGACTCTGATGGATGGATGTTGCAGGCTTGGACAAATTCCTGACATAGAGGCCAGGCCCGAGACGTTGGTTAGCTGCGACTTCCTATGGTTGACCCTGATACACTACAAATCATAGTCAGATTTTAACCAGGCCTGTCTGAAGAAAGAGCTGCCCAATTATCACCAGCACGTAACTTGCTGCACCAGGGTTCCCAGCACACTCGATCACTGCTGCGCTAAGATAAGGAGGGCCTGAGACTGCCATTTGGCAAGTCAGATTACCTGGCGATGATCTTTCTGCCTTCATGCAGACGTCGGCTAAAAAGAGAGGCTTCGGAGATCAGGACAGCCAGAAGGTGGTCGCAGGAGGCTGACAAATGGTTAAAGGACTCCACGGAGGATCTAAGTGATTACACCAGGGTAGCTGCGGATGAGTGTGCCCCCACCAAATCGTTCAGGGCTTAACCGAACCAGAAGCCCTGGATGAACAATGAAATCCGGAACCTGCTGAGAGCCAGATCACAGGCATTTGAGTCCGGAGACTCCGATCACTAGAGAAGGAGCAGGTGCTACCTTGGAAAGCCATCTCCCCAGCAAAGCCAAGATTCCAGATGAAAATAATAAGGATACCAGACAGTTGTGCCAGGGCCTAAATGACATAACTTGCTACAAAGCCAAATCCATCTCAATAGGAGACAGCAAAGCAGAGATGAACCCAATGCCTTCCATGCCTAATTTGATGACCAGAACCAAAGGAGAACCACTGCACACTCCCACATCCCCTGATCAGTGTCCAAAGATAACATGGGCTGCCTTCAGGAGAGTAAATCCAAGGAAAGCTTCTAGTCCGGACGGAGTGCTCGGGTGAGTATTAAAACCCTGTGCTGACCAACTTGCCAATGTATTCACAGACACCTTCAACAGCTCACTCTACAAGGTGTGATACCCACTGGTTTCAAACAGGACTTGGTGCTGAAGAAGTCTGTGGTAACCTGCTCAAATGACTACTGACCAGTGGCACTCACATCCATAGTGATTAAATGTTTTAAGAGGCTGGTGTTGAAGCATATCAGCTCCTGTCTGAGCGGCATCATGGACCCGTTCCAATTGGCCTACCTCAGCAACAGGCTGATGGCAGACACCATCTCACTGGCTCTGAAAAAAAAACCTGGAACTCCTAGACAGCAAGGATGCATACATGCTCTTTAACGACCATCATCAAAACTGAACAGAAAACTCCAAGACTTGGGCCTCAATACCCAGCCCACTTGTAATTGGATCATAGATTTCCTCACTCCAAACCCCAATCAGTGAGGATTGGTAAGAATATCTCCTCCACAATCTCCATCAGTACTGGAGCACCACAGGGCTGCACAATTAGCCTCTCATCTACACCCGTGACTGTGTGGCTCAGTACGACAACTAACACCATCTGCAAATTTGCTGAGAATATCACAGACACGGGTTGTATAAAATGGGATGATGAGTCACAAAACTTGGCTGAATGGTGCATCAACAACAACCTCGCATTCAATGTCACCAAAACCAAAGAGCTGATTGTGGACTTGAAGAAGGGAAAAACCAAAGGTGTATGATCCAGGAGATCGGCAGTGGAAAAGGTGAAAAGGGAGTCATTATCTCGGAGGACCTTTCCAGGACCCAACACACTAATGTCATCGTGAAGAAACCACATCAGTGTCTCTTCTTCCTCAGGCATTTGTGAAGGTTTGGTAGGTTTCTATAGATGTGTAGTGGAAAATGTGCTAACCAGCCTGGTATGGAAACCCCAAGCCCAGCAAAAGGAAGTGGACTCAAGAGGGTTATGGGCGTGAGGTAGCAAAAAAAATTAGATTGTGGAGTAGGTTGATACACTGTACGTAGATAATGGGCTGAAGGGACTGTACTGTGCTGAAAGGTATGCTGCCCTGTGTCTGTACAGGGGAGTTGATGGGGCAGTACCTGAGAACAGCTCCAGGGAAACAAGTGGAAGAATAGGATTGCTCCTTCTTAATAAAGAACGGCAGATGGGTCTCACCAGGGCTTTATACAATTAGAACAATACTTCACTGCTCCTGCAGTCAAGGCCAGCAGACCGTTTTCCCAAAGGAAAATGATTCAGATCCCTCCCTCCATCCAAAATAGTTTTAGCTATGAGAATGAATGGAAGCAAAACTGTTGGCAAGTGTAAAGGACGTTAACAATGGGAGTGACTGAGAAAGAACAACGATAGAGTCAGTTTATTTAGCACCCTTCCTAGCCGGAGACTTCACAAAAGATGTTTTTGATTACTTCAGTAACGCACTGGTGATTACAGTGATTTCAGGAGTGGTGTCACGAAGGATGGTGTCACGAAGGATAGTGTCACTAGGGATGGTGCCACCCAGTGCCGTAACTCATGGTGTTCCACTTCCCCCCACCCCCCTTCCAATGGATTGAGTGTACCGAGCATAGAAAAAACAGGTGTGTGTTTCTTGTATGTCCGTGGTAGCAGTGACAGCACTGAGCTGGGTTGAGGTGGGGGGCGGGTGGGATAGAGCACACATGGGACTCTGACCAGAGCACATTAGAAGGTTCAAAAAGTAAATTAGCATCGAGTTTTAGCCTTGTAGGTGTATTGATACATGTTAGCTGGGCTAACGAAAAATTTTGTTGATCTTATAACTAACTACAGGTACATGATCCTTCATCTGGACATCTAAAATCCGAAAAGCTCCAAAATCTGGCAAGTGGGGAGAGAGACAGCAGCATGAGTTGGGGGAGGCGGCCGAGGGACCGGCGGTCGGGGGAGGCGGCCGAGGGACCGGCGGTCGGGGGAGGCGGCCGAGGGACCGGCGGTCGGGGGAGGCGGCCGAGGGACCGGCGGTCGGGGGAGGCGGCCGAGGGACCGGCGGTCGGGGGAGGCGGCCGAGGGACCGGCGGTCGGGGGAGGCGGCCGAGGGACCGGCGGTCGGGGGAGGCGGCCGAGGGACCGGCGGTCGGGGGAGGCGGCCGAGGGACCGGCGGTCGGGGGAGGCGGCCGAGGGACCGGCGGTCGGGGGAGGCGGCCGAGGGACCGGCGGTCGGGGGAGGCGGCCGAGGGACCGGCGGTCGGGGGAGGCGGCCGAGGGACCGGCGGTCGGGGGAGGCGGCCGAGGGACCGGCGGTCGGGGGAGGCGGCCGAGGGACCGGCGGTCGGGGGAGGCGGCCGAGGGACCGGCGGTCGGGGGAGGCGGCCGAGGGACCGGCGGTCGGGGGAGGCGGCCGAGGGACCGGCGGTCGGGGGAGGCGGCCGAGGGACCGGCGGTCGGGGGAGGCGGCCGAGGGACCGGCGGTCGGGGGAGGCGGCCGAGGGACCGGCGGTCGGGGGAGGCGGCCGAGGGACCGGCGGTCGGGGGAGGCGGCCGAGGGACCGGCGGTCGGGGGAGGCGGCCGAGGGACCGGCGGTCGGGGGAGGCGGCCGAGGGACCGGCGGTCGGGGGAGGCGGCCGAGGGACCGGCGGTCGGGGGAGGCGGCCGAGGGACCGGCGGTCGGGGGAGGCGGCCGAGGGACCGGCGGTCGGGGGAGGCGGCCGAGGGACCGGCGGTCGGGGGAGGCGGCCGAGGGACCGGCGGTCGGGGGAGGCGGCCGAGGGACCGGCGGTCGGGGGAGGCGGCCGAGGGACCGGCGGTCGGGGGAGGCGGCCGAGGGACCGGCGGTCGGGGGAGGCGGCCGAGGGACCGGCGGTCGGGGGAGGCGGCCGAGGGACCGGCGGTCGGGGGAGGCGGCCGAGGGACCGGCGGTCGGGGGAGGCGGCCGAGGGACCGGCGGTCGGGGGAGGCGGCCGAGGGACCGGCGGTCGGGGGAGGCGGCCGAGGGACCGGCGGTCGGGGGAGGCGGCCGAGGGACCGGCGGTCGGGGGAGGCGGCCGAGGGACCGGCGGTCGGGGGAGGCGGCCGAGGGACCGGCGGTCGGGGGAGGCGGCCGAGGGACCGGCGGTCGGGGGAGGCGGCCGAGGGACCGGCGGTCGGGGGAGGCGGCCGAGGGACCGGCGGTCGGGGGAGGCGGCCGAGGGACCGGCGGTCGGGGGAGGCGGCCGAGGGACCGGCGGTCGGGGGAGGCGGCCGAGGGACCGGCGGTCGGGGGAGGCGGCCGAGGGACCGGCGGTCGGGGGAGGCGGCCGAGGGACCGGCGGTCGGGGGAGGCGGCCGAGGGACCGGCGGTCGGGGGAGGCGGCCGAGGGACCGGCGGTCGGGGGAGGCGGCCGAGGGACCGGCGGTCGGGGGAGGCGGCCGAGGGACCGGCGGTCGGGGGAGGCGGCCGAGGGACCGGCGGTCGGGGGAGGCGGCCGAGGGACCGGCGGTCGGGGGAGGCGGCCGAGGGACCGGCGGTCGGGGGAGGCGGCCGAGGGACCGGCGGTCGGGGGAGGCGGCCGAGGGACCGGCGGTCGGGGGAGGCGGCCGAGGGACCGGCGGTCGGGGGAGGCGGCCGAGGGACCGGCGGTCGGGGGAGGCGGCCGAGGGACCGGCGGTCGGGGGAGGCGGCCGAGGGACCGGCGGTCGGGGGAGGCGGCCGAGGGACCGGCGGTCGGGGGAGGCGGCCGAGGGACCGGCGGTCGGGGGAGGCGGCCGAGGGACCGGCGGTCGGGGGAGGCGGCCGAGGGACCGGCGGTCGGGGGAGGCGGCCGAGGGACCGGCGGTCGGGCGACTGGAAGGGGTTAGGGGTGGATATGGCAGCACAATTCGGGTGGGCTTTCCTAAATCCGGAAAAATCCAAAATTCGGAACACACAGTCCCCCAAGGGTTCCGGTTAAAGGATCATGTACAGGGATATTTTTATAAAAAGTAATAAATGTCTGCTGAAACATTGCACAAGAATGCTGGGCTTTAGTGCAATACACAAACATGCTGGAGAAACTCAGTGGGTCATTCATAGGAAGTAAAGGGTAACCAATAGTTCTGTCCTGGGCTCTTCGTCGGGTATAAACAAAAACAGGCAGGGGCCTGAATAAAAAAGCAGGGGTGGAGGAGAGGAGAGAAGAAGGGGCAGGGGAAAACCCAAGATCAATGCAAGGATAATGTGGGCATGCTGTTAATGGTCAGCACAGACTCAGGCCATAGGGGGTACAGAATGGCCAGCACACATGTACATTCAGACCAGTGGTTTTCTTTCCACTCACATCCCATTTAAAGTTTTCCCTGTGCCATAGGTTTTCTGTGATTAGTCAAGGATTGCTTAAGGTAGTATGTGAGTGGAAAGAAAAAGGTTGAAAATTTAATTCTACCTTACTGACTCATTATGTGCATGGTTTCATAACTCCAAAGGAAATGGGCCAGTGGCAATTTTTCTCAAGCAAAACATTTCAGGAACAATTGGGACTCGAGTAGTGATTCTCAACCTTCCCTTCCCACTCACATCCCACCTTAAGTAATCCCTATGCCATCAGTGCTCTGTGATTAATAAGGGATTGCTTAAGGTGGGATGAGAGTGGGAAAAAAAAGGTATGAAAAATTACTGATTTAGACCAAACATTCTTGGAAAGGTCTAGCAAAGAATACAGGCCTGAGCTGTCCAGGGCCTATGCTCTGCCTGATGCCAATGCCCATCTAGATCAAGTTTATTATCATCTGCCTATGCACCTATAATCCACTTTTCTCCAGACCATGGTGTCCTCAGGTGCCCAGCAGGGTAAGGATTCCCCCTTCTATTTGATACTGTGTGCTGTGACTTGTTGGTCGGGGAAGGAATCGATGACCACCATTTACAAAGGGGCTGCGCTGGCCTCGTTGGGGATATGTGTCGCTGCCAGATCTCCGCGCCGGTGAGGCAAAAGTCATTGTAAAGGCGAGGCCAGCACGCTGTCCACCACAAGAAGCAGGAGCAGACCACTGGGCCCACCGAGCCTGCTCCGCCATTTCCACAAGATCACAGCTGACCTGGCCGTGGGCTCAGCGGAGGGGTGGGGGCTGGCTTGTGCTTGATGGCAGCATCACCGAGTGCGAGGTGGGACCCCTTGCCTTCACAGCCGACTTGCTGGTCATTCCTTCCTGTGCTCTGCTCCCAGCAGGTTTCCCCTGCCTGTGACAAGCTTGTGGAGAGTTGGTGTGTACTTCGTTTGGGTGTTCAGGGAGGCTCTGAAAGGGTGGCCACAGGCCCTATGAATTGCCAGCCTTTCCACGCCTGAACCGTGGCCACCTCAAGAAGAAACATTGCAGACCACAAAGGCTAGATCAACTGGCACGCAGTCAGGCATCAGCGTTATACCCAATGCACAGAGAGAGAGAGTCCTGGCTACCTTTTTATGGGGCGAGGTGGCTAATTAGGAAGTGGGCAAATAAAGAGTTAACTCGTCGACCCGTGCGGTTATAAATAGCTTAGTCAATAACACGGTTTAACTTTGAACACACACAATGCAAGAACACCCAGCTACAAAGGAAGTCAGGTTCCGAGTGGGGAGCGAGCAGCGTGTGAGAACAGGCGCTTGCCCACTTGGGGGGGGCATCGTTTCCCCCTCCTATCGGGCGAAAACAATGGGTGACGCCAGGGAGGCTCGGTCTGCTCACCGTTCAGCCGCACCTGGAACTGCCTTCTGCGGCGGTCGTGCACCACCCTGATGGGGCAGTCGTTCTCGTCCTGCACCGGGATCGCACTGGGTTCGCCCATCTCGGCTCCGGGCCGCCGCTTCCCCCTCTCTCTTTATGGCTTCATCTTCGCCGATCGCCTCGGGAAACTGACATAAACATTGCGAGAGGAAATCAGCTGTGACACCACGTGGGGGCCCCGGCAGCCAATGGGGCTCCGCTGCGCGCTGTTTCTGCTACATTCCCCGTCGCGCCGGGGCAGCGCTGGCAATCCCCGTGCAGCGCCCACCCCTCCCTCCCCCGGCAGCTGGTGCAGCCCCTCCCGGGGTGGGGGGGGCTCTGCTGCCTGTTCAGGCACCACGTTTAACGTTCGCAGAGGATCCGGGAGCGCGGTTTCGGGAGCGCTTGCACGATCGGATGAACCTGCAGTGAAGCCAAGTGGGGCGTCCGGGTTCTAAACACTTTCTGTGCCAAGAGCAGGTGGGCAAGTTTAAAAGGAGCACTGGACTTGTGAATAAAATGATGGTTAACATCTTTTAGAGCACCTTTTTCTTCCCACTCTGCCATCTGTGATTAGTTTGAAAAGCCACTGTTTTAATCGCCCCTCGTTGACTCGTTATGTGCACCGTTGCCCAACTCCAAAGGGAATGGGCCAATGACCATTCTTCCCCTCAAAGCAAAATATTTCAGAAAGAATTGGGTCTGGAGCAGTGATTCTTCCCTCGGGTGGTGTGGATTCTTGGCAGATTGGGGGTTTTTTTTGTTGTTGCCTGTGATGTCCTGGACTACCTTTTGCAGGGCTTTTCTGCCCGGAGGCACCGGTGTCCCCCATGGCTAGGCCGTGATGCAGCCGGTCAGCACGTTTTCTCCGGGTCTGTGAGAGATTTGCCAAGGTTTCTGATGTCCGACCAAACGGTCGCAAACTCCTGAGGAAGTAGACGCGATGTCTCCATTGTTCACTTCATGCCCAGAGGTGAGTCTATACAATAAAGTCACAAAATAAAGGCGACACAGTTTTTAGCAAAAGAAAAAAATGAAACAGGCCATTTGTCACAGCTTGTATTTCAGTCGACGTGCTTTTTCAAATTCTATTTACCTTGATTTGGAATGTTTTCATCGAGTCAACAGTAACTCCTTGCTTTTTAATGACATCTCAATGTTAAAAAGGCGAATAAAACTGCAAGGTTTCTGCAATAAAATACTTTAGGTAAGTTCTGGCAAATGTTTCTATCAGTGCATTGTGGCAATAACAGGAAATGATGTGGCTTCCAGAGAGAGCCCTCCTGTAACTTCAGGTGCATTTGGGTGGTAAAAAGCCCTTCTGATCTGTTTTGATAACGAGTGTCTCGTTTCACCAAGTGTTGGCCTAGTTTGACTTCAGTCAAGCTGTGTGTGAATTCTGTCCTTTTCATTCGATTGCTCTGGTCTGAAACCTGCTGAACAGTCCCCAGCCAAAGCCTAAACATCTGACAAATTACTTCTGGAACTTGTGTGTGCTCTAACAATAAACCAGGTGGGAAATCACAGAACTGAGTTTAGACATCCAGCACGGTAACAGGCCCATGCTGCCCAATTTACACCCAATTAACCTACACCCTCGGTACGGTTTGAACAGTGGGAGGAAACTGAAGCCCCCGGGGAAAACCCACAGAGACATGGGGAGAACGTACAAACTCCTTACAGATAGCGCAGGATTTGAACCCAGGTCCCGATTGCTGGCACTGTAACAGCATTGACTAACCATGTTGCCCCGTAAGATCTTTGTTCGGTGCAGAGTAATGTTACTTGAAAGCTTCCAATAATTGTGATTGTAGGAATATTGCTTGTCACTCCCTTTTGGTGAGCAATACCTTTAAGCCTTAACAACTTTTGCAGGTGCACCACTGAACCATAGAACACTACAGAACAGAAAGCAGGCCGTTCGGCCTCGCTAGTCTGTGTTGACCATTATTCCGCTAGTCCATTGACGTGCTCCCATTCCATACCCTCCAGTCCTCTCCCATCCATGTATCTATCCAATTTATTCTTAAAACTTAAGATCAAGCCTGCATTCACCACATCAGATGGCAGCTCATTGCACACTCCCACCATTCTCTGAGTGAAGAACTTTCCCCTAATATTCCCCCTAAACCTTTCAGTTTAAAGCTATGACCTCTCGTATTTATCTCCCCTAATCTAAGTGAAAAAAGCCTCTCAAAATACCTATCAAAATCTTGCAAACCTCTATCAAATCTCCCCTCTTTCTCCTTCACTCTCAGGAAAAAAGTCTTAACTTGTTTCCCTGTAACTCAGTTCCTGAAGACTTGGCAACATCCTAGTAAATCTTCTCTGCACTCTTTCAATCTTATTGAAATCCTTTCTGTAGTTAGGTGCCCAGAACTGTACACAATATTCCAAATTTGGCCTCACCAATGTCTTAAACAACTTCCAACATAACATCCCAACTCCTGTACTCAATACTTTGATTTATAAAGGCTAAGATGCCAAAAGCTTTCTTTACAACCCTGTCCACCTGAGACGCCACTTTCAGTAAACAATGTATCTATCTCCAGATCTCTCTGCTCCTCCGAACTCCTCAGTGCCCAACCATTTACTGTGTATGTCCTACCAAAATGCATCACCTCACACTTGTCTGCATTAAACTCCACCTGCCATTTTTTGGTCCATTCTCCCAGTTGGTCCAGATTCCTCTGCAAGCTTTGAAAATCTTCCTCGCTGTCCGCAACACCTTCTGTCTTTGCGTCATCAGCAAACTTGCTGATCCAATTTCCCACATTATCATCCAGATCATTGATATAATGGTCCCAACAGCGATCCCTGAGGCATGTCACTAGTCACAGGCCTCCAGTCAGGTAAGCAACCATCCACTACCACTCTCTGTTTTCTCCCATACAGCCAACTCCCACAATCCAGTTTACAACCTCTCCAAGGATACTTAGTGACTTAAACTTCTGAACCTTCAAATAAGAAAGGTATGTTATAACATATTCAAATTGACTCTGCTCCAAGTCTCAAATCTTTTCCTATTTTCCTCTTCAAGTATGATCTTGATTATATAAATATTGTATTTTGTGATGTCTCATATTTCTCCTTTATTTGATCAAATGTCATGAAAATTGAGCCTCAAACAATCTCAAATTTTCTGTATACATGAATTTTCTGAATGGGATACATGTAGAAAATGGTATAAGAAATTATCAGTTGGCTCAACTGACATTAAGACAAAATCAACTTCTTCCATTTACAATGAATGATTTTTTTATTTGACATTTGATATGAAAAAGCTATCCTTTTACTCTTGATATACTTGTAGAAACTCTTCAGGTTTACCTTCACATTATCTGCCAGAGAAACCTCATGTCTTCTTTGTGCCTTCTTAATTTCCTCCTTGAGTGTTTTCTTGTTTTCCGGTACCGCACGGATGGCAGTCTCTTCAATCTGAGGCGCCTGCAAGCTCACACCAAGACACAAGAGAAACTTGTCCGTGAACTACTCTTTGCAGATGATGCCGCTTTAGTTGCCCATTCAGAGCCAGCTCTTCAGCGCTTGACGTCCTGCTTTGCGGAAACTGCCAAAATGTTTGGCCTGGAAGTCAGCCTGAAGAAAACTGAGGTCCTCCATCAGCCAGCTCCCCACCATGACTACCAGCACCCCCACATCTCCATCGGGCACACAAAACTCAAAACGGTCAACCAGTTTACCTATCTCGGCTGCACCATTTCATCAGATGCAAGGATCGACAATGAGATAGACAACAGACTCGCCAAGGCAAATAGCGCCTTTGGAAGACTACACAAAAGAGTCTGGAAAAACAACCAACTGAAAACCTCACAAAGATAAGCGTATACAGAGCCGTTGTCATACCCACACTCCTGTTCGGCTCCGAATCATGGGTCCTCTACCGGCACCACCTACGGCTCCTAGAACGCTTCCACCAGCGTTGTCTCCGCTCCATCCTCAACATCCATTGGAGCGCTCACACCCCTAACTTCGAGGTACTCGAGATGGCAGAGGTCGACAGCATCGAGTCCACGCTGCTGAAGATCCAGCTGCGCTGGATGGGTCACGTCTCCAGAATGGAGGACCATCGCCTTCCCAAGATCGTATTATATGGCGAGCTCTCCACTGGCCACCGTGACAGAGGTGCACCAAAGAAAAGGTACAAGGACTGCCTAAAGAAATCTCTTGGTGCCTGCCACATTGACCACCGCCAGTGGGCTGATAACGCCTCAAACCGTGCATCTTGGCGCCTCACAGTTTGGCGGGCAGCAGCCTCCTTTGAAGAAGACCGCAGAGCCCACCTCACTGACAAAAGGCAAAGGAGGAAAAACCCAACACCCAACCAACCAATTTTCCCTTGCAACCGCTGCAATCGTGTCTGCCTGTCCCGCATCGGACTGGTCAGCCACAAACGAGCCTGCAGCTGACGTGGACTTTTTACCCCCTCCATAAATCTTCGCCCGCGAAGCCAAGCCAAAGAATCTGCCAGAGAAACCTCATGTCTTCTTTGTGCCTTCTTAATTTCCTCCTTGAGTGTTTTCTTGTTTTTTCTATACTCTTCAAGTACCTCATTAGCTCCATGTTGTCTATACCTGCTCTACACTCCCTCTTCTTCTTAACCAGATCACCAATATCCCTTGAAGACCAGGGCTCCCTGTGCCTGCTAACTTTGCCGTTAATCCTAACAGGGACATGCAAAGTCTGCACTCTCCAAATTTCGTCTTTGAAGCCCTTCCACTTACTGGACACATCCTTGCCAGAAAACAACTTATCCCAATCCACTCTTCCTAGATCCTTTCGCATTTCCACACAATTTGCCTTCCTTCAATTCAGAATCCCAACTTGAGGACCAGACCTATACTTTTCCATAATTATTCTTGAAGCTAATGACGTTATGGTCACTGGACCCAAAATGTTTGCCTGCACATACTTCTGTCACCTGTCCTGTCTGCTTCCCTAATATGAGATCAAGTATTGCATCCTCTCTCATTGGTACCTTGAAATATTGATTTAGAAAACTTTCCTGAACACTCCAAGCCATCCAGCCCTTTTAGAGTATGGGAGTCCCAGTCAATATGTGGAAAGTTAAAATCTCCCACTATCACCACTTTCTGGTTCTTGTGTCGGTCTACACACTCTCGACAGATTTGCTCCTCCAATTCTCTCTGGCTATTGGACGGTCCGTAATACAATCCTATCTGTGCGGTCACACCTTTCCCGTTCCTCAGCTCCACCCATATGGCCTCTGTAGTTAAGCCCTCCTGGCTGTCCTGACCACACAGCTGCGATATTCTCCCAGACTAGCAATGCCACTCCTCCCCCTCTATCATGTCTGAAGCAATGGAACCCCAGAACATTAAGATACCAGCCAGGCCCCTCCTGCAACCAAGTCTCACTAATAGTAATAATATCATAATCCTATGTGTCAATCCATGGCCTAAGCTTGTCATTATTTCTAACAATACTCCTTGCATTAAAATAAATACACCCAAGAAATTTTCTATCACGATTTCTGTCTATACATGCAGTCCTAGCACGACCTTTATCCTCCTTCTCCTTACAAACTGCTCTAATATTCTGGTTTTCCTCCCCCGCAAATCTAGTTCAAACCCATCGGAACTAGACTACCCACAAGGATATTAATCCCCTTCCAGTTCAGATGCAATTTGTCCTGTCGGTACAGATCCCACCTTCCCTGGGACCGAGCCCAGTGATTCAGAAACCTGAAACCCTCCCTCTTACACCATGTTCCCAGCAACGTGTTAAGCTGCCCTATCCTCTTATTTCTAACCTCTTCAGCACGTGGCATGGGAAGCAATCCTGAGGTCACTACCCTAGGGGTCCTCTTCTTCAACCTTGCACTTAGCTCAGTGAACTCTCCGTGCAGGACCTTCTCACCCTTCCTACCGATGTCATTGGTCCCTATATGGACCACGACATCTAACTGATCACCTTCCCACCTAAGAATATCATGAATTTGATCGGAGATATCCTGGACCCAGGAGGCAACATACCATCCAGGATTCATAGTCTCCTCCACAGAACCTCTCATCTACCTTCCTAACTATCAAATCCCCTATCACTACAGCTCACCTCTTTTCCCCCCCCCCCCCACCGCTTCCCTTCTTAGCCACAGTACCTGACTCCATGCCAGAGACCTTATCGCCATGGCATGTATCACCCCCTCAACGGTATCCAAAATGGTTGTGGTGAAACCACTATTGTACATATTCGTCATATGTAAATGTCATGACCTTTCCTGGTTGACCCTGCTCTCACTGGCTAGCTTGTGACTCCTCCCCCTTTCTTCCCCATAAAGGCTGTCATGCCACAAGCCTGTCCCCAGTTCAAGTCCCTGTCCCCAGTTGAAGTCCGGGTCAGTGTGAGCGACCAACACAGGCATGTTGTCCATCACTTCAGTCTCAGCAACTTCAGTCTTTGTGTAATTGGTTGTGCATCAATTGTATTTGCAAGAATTCTTTTGCAAAACATGGACAGGTACATGAAGTCGGATTGCTCAGCCAGGCTCGGTGGCGCACACCTGTTATCCAGATACTCGGAGGCTGAGGCCGTTGGATCGCTTGAGATCGGAAGGTCTGAGCTGCTGTGGCCTGTGTTGAGCGAGTGTCCTCACTAAGTTAGGTACCAGTATGGTGTCTCCGGAGCAATTGACCACCACTAGGTGGTGTAAAGAGGGGTGAATCAGCCCAGGTCAGAAACTGAGCTGATCAAAGCCCCTGTGCCCATCAGTAATTGGATCACGTCCATGAATAGACATTCCAGCACAGCCTGCTCAATACAAAAAAAGTTGGGTCGTCGGCAAATCGACCCAAGAGAACCCAAGGCAACCGACAAGTTTATGCTCTGACGCCGCTGCTTCGAAAAGTTCCTTTCAGCCTCCACAGCAGTGATCCAGGAGAACGAGGACAAGCTCCACCTACTATACTCATTCATTGGGCACTGGGTCTACTGGATGGTCCAGGACTGCCAGACATACAGAGCCACAATGGCCATCCTAAAGTTCAGGTGAACGAGATGTATGTGCGGCACATACTCCACTCATGCAGGGAGCAATGGGAAAAACTTTCAATGACTTCGTCAGGGCTCTGCAGGAGCTTGTGAGGGACTGCAACTGCCAGGCTGTGAGTGCAGGTCAGCACACACAGCTGCTGATCAGAGATGCCTGTGTAACCGGCGTTCGTTCCGACTACGTGAGACAGAGACTACTCGAACAGAGACAACTGAGCCAACCTCAAACCATAGAACGGGCGAACACTCTCGAGGTAGCCATCCACAACGCTGAATCGTTCTCCAGCGAACACAGGGACTGCCATCTTGGGAGGCGGAATCACAAGCCCCCTCCTTTTCTGAGGTGGCCACCACTGCCATTAGCGACCATCCGACGTGCTACTTCTGCCAGAAGGCTAAGCCCCTGAGGAAACGCTGCTCTGTCAGGGACACTGTTTGCACCAACTGCGGGAAGAAAGGACACTCCGTGAAAGTCTGCAAGTCCAAACAAATCCCAAGTTCCTGCAGCGCTGCGTGTGAGCAGGGGCAGCCATCTTTGATGATTCACTTCCGCCATTATGTCTGGGGACCTAGGACAGCCACGCATGCACACCATGGAGACCGCCATCTGCAATGATGTCACTTTCGCCTTCTCCCCTTTCTCTTCCGGTGAATGGGTCCGCCTCCACGCCATGGTTGGGTGGGGGGGCACCATCTTACTGGACCACCTGCAGTCAATGGAACTCCTCAGATGACAAGGTGATGTTGGCATCAGTAACCCTAGATCAGGACAGACCCCAACAACTCTCCAGAGCCATGATGGACATTCAGGTAAACAGCTGCCCCACCGCTTGATAGTGAAACCACCGAAAGCTTAATTCACCCAGACGCTGTACAGCACCACTCCCTTGGGGTGAAGCCCGCGAGCCACAGTGTCTCTATGGCATCCAAATCTCACTCAGCAGAGATTTGTCACAGTTGCACAGTCACACTGACTGTCCAGGGCATGGTATATAGTGAGTTGTACTGCCACAGCTCCCTGCACCCATCCTTCTGGGATTAGACCTCCAGAGCAACTTGAAGAGCGACACCATGGACACAATGGGCCCCACCATCCCCTCACGGTCTGCAATGAACAGTTTTTAAACTGCCCACCACCCCGCGCACCATGTGGCCAACCGTCAGCCCCAAACCCAAGCACCATGTCCGACATGCAGTTTCTCCATGCTCCAGATCCCTCCCCTGCCAATTTCACCCCTGACCATAAGCCCATTGCCACCAAAAGTCGGCAATATAACACCGGGGACAGGGCGTTTATTTAGTCAGAGGCGAGATGCCTCCTTGCTGAGGGGGTGATAGAACAGAGTACGAGCCCCTGGAGAACCCAGGTAGTGGTGGTGAAGAGTGGGGAGAAACACCGGATGGTAATCAATTACTCCCAGACCATCAATAGGTTCACCCAGCTGGATGTGAACCCCCTGCCTCGCATAGCCAACATGATGAACCAGATTACACAATACAAGGTGTTCACCACCTGCATGTCACCAGCTCCCCATCCACCCTGAAGACCGCCAGTAAACCTCATTCGAGGCAGATGGTTGGCTTTACCATTTCCTGAGGGTCCCTTTTGGAGTCACGAATGGAGGGTCAGTCTTTCAGAGGGAGATGGATCGGATGGTGAATGAATATGGCCTGTAAGCCACTTTCCCAAACCACGACAATGTCACCATCTGTAACCATGACCAGCAGGACCATGATAGGGACCTCCAGAAATTCCTCCACACCACAAAATATCTCAATGTGACACAAGGAAGTGTGACTTCAGCACTAGTAAAGCCAAGCAATTACTGTGTTGTGGAGAATGGAATCATCAGCCCCCAACCCCGACTCCATGCGCTCCCTGTTAGAACTCCCACTCCCCCACTGCCTCAAGGCCTTGGAAAGGTGCCTGGGTTTTTCTCTTATTACGCTTATTGGGTCCCCACGGAGAAAGCCTAACCCCTGTTGGAAGAAGCCCGCGAGGCATTTGACTGGTTCAAAGCTGACATTGCCAAGGCAACGATGCACGCAGTGTGGAGAGCAATGTGTTGGACTTTGCCCTAGCCGCCACACTTAACCAGGTGGGCAGGTCCATAGCATTCTTTGTTGCACACCCTCCAGGGCCCCGAGATCCAGCACTCCTCCATCAAGGATGAGGCCCAGACTATCATTGAAGTGATACGGCACACTGGAGCATTACCCTGCTAGTAAGCATTTTACCTGCTGACTGACCAATGGGCAGCCGCCTTCATATTTAACATTCAGCAGCGGGGTAAAATCAAACATGACAAAATCCTGAGGTGGAGAATCGAGCTCTCCACCTACAACTATGACATTCTGTACTAGCCCGGAAAGCTCAATGAGCCCCCTGATGCCCTGTCTTGGCAGACTTGCACCAGTGTGCAGATGGATCGACTGCAGGCACTGAACGATGACCTCTGCCTCCCAGGGATCACTTTTTTGACATTTCAAGGCCTGTAATCTCCCCTACTCCATTGAGGACATCAGGACGCTGACCAAAAATTGCCAGGTCTGTATGGAGTGGAAACCATGCTTCTACCAGCCTGACCAGTCACACCTGATCAAGGCATCTCGCCCCTTTGAACATCTAAGTATGGACTTCAAAGGACCCCTATCCTCCACAAACTGCAACGTATACTTCATCAACGTCATCGAGTACTGTGGATCCCCTTTGCCATCCCCTGTCAAGGTATGACTGCAGCTACCATCATAAAGGCTCTGAACAAACTGTTCACCATTTTTGGATACCCCTGCTACGTCCACAGTGATAGGGGTTCGTCCTTCATGAGCAATGAGCTGCACCAATATTTGTTGTCCAAGGGCATTGCCTCTAGCTGAACCAACAGCTATAACCCCCAAAGGGAATGGCCAGGTGGAGCTGGAGAATGGCATGGTCTGGAAGACAGTAGGACTGCCCTTAAAGTCCAAGGGCCTCCCCAGCCCCCCCCCCCCTTCCCCCCACTGGCAAGAGGTCCTTCCAGAAGTGCTCCACGCTATCTGGTCCCTCCTGTGTACGGCCACCAACGAAACACCTCATGAAAGACTGTTTACATTCCCCAGGAGATCGGCGTCAGGAACCACCGAACCAACCTGGCTGACGTTCTCCGGGCCGGTCCTACTCGAGAGGGTTCAGCTGCACATGAACCCACAGTATGCCTACGTGGCATTCCTGGACAGGCGCGAGGACTTGGTATCTATCCAGGACCTGGCACATGCAGGAGCATCTGGACAACATCCCCCCCACCCCCAACCAGCTGACAGGTATGCCCCCTCCCCCCAGATCTTTAGGGACCACCTTCCCAACCCTCACCACTCCTGCCAATCTGAAAGTTGATACACATGCCCCCGGCCCAGCCAAGCGCTCCCACCAAGCCAACCAGGAAACCATCAGAGACTGCAACAGACCCCGGATGGGAACTCGCTGGTCACGACACCAAAGAAGACTGCCAGAGAGACTGAACATGAGGAATGGCTGACCACCCCAAATACCCAGGAGTCTCTTTTAAAAGAGGGGGTGAATGTGGTGAAACCACTGTTGTACATATTCATCATATGTAAATGGCACAACCTTTCCTGGTTGACCCTGCTCTCAATGGCCAGCTCATAATGCCCCCCCCCCCTTTCTTCCCCATAAAGACGATCATGCCACAACCCTGCCCCCAGTTCAGGTCCGGATCAGTGTGGGTGACCAACACAGGGATGCCGTCCATCTCTTTGCAAATAAAAGCCTTCAGTCTCGGGAACTTTGTCTCTTTTTCAGTGGGACACCCACCAGAGGACCATGCTCTGCCTCCCTGTTCCCTCTCTTGCCTGCCACCCATCGATCCTCTTCCTGTCTGAAGGGTGTATCACTGTGTGGGATGGGAACTGCTCTGCACAAGACCTCAAGAAACTGCGCAGGGCTGTGAACATGGCCCAGGCCACACACACCCTCCGCCCCCCCCCCCCACCTCCATCCATTCCATCTACGACTCCTGCTGCTTTGGAAAAACAGATTAAAAGGCTTACACTCACACACTCTTCTCCTCCCTCCAGTCAGAGAGTTCAAGGACAGTTCCTTCTCCTGAGTAAATCCCCAAAATTGCCTTTGCTCCATACAAACTGATCTCTCTCTGTAACTGCATCTTTGCACAGTGTCTTACTCATACAAGGTATCTATGGGTCTGTTTGCAAAGCAGCTCCTTTCAATGCATCTTAGAAATTCATCCTGGGCAACCTACATGTCCTTGGCTTTGATGGGAACATTGCTGGGTGGGGGGAGGGCTTGAATTAGAAGGAAAGGCTGGATAGGGGGGGGACTGTTCTCTCTAGAGAATAGAAGGCTAAGGGGTGGAGGTAGGGGAATGTTATGGAAGTTTAGAAAATAGAAGGGAGCAAAGGGAATCAGAATTTATTATCATGAACAAGTGACAAAATACAGTGTTTGACAGGAACATTATAGTGCAAACATTCATATAAACCACCTTACAACAATACATTTAAAAAATAGTGCACGAAAAGCAAGGCAGGGTCTTTGGTTCATTGATCATTCAGGAATCTGATGGCAAAGGGGAAGAAACTGTCCTTGTGCCAGTGAGTGCTCGTCTTCAGGCTCCTGTACCTTTTCCCCGATGATAACAGAGAAGAGGGGATGGCCTGAGTGGTGGGGGGGGGGGGGTCTTTGAGGATCGAGGGTGTTCCTTAGATAGAAGATGAGTCGGTCTGTTTTTTCCCCCAGAGTAGAAATGGGCATGGATTTAATTAAGGTGAGAGCAGAAAGATTTAAAAGGAGCCAGTGGGACAGCTTATTCACATAGAGGGTAGTGGGCATATAGACTGAGGTGCCAGAGAAGTGGTGCATGCAGGGATACTGGGAATGCTCAAAGGACATTTAAACAGATACACATGTGGCAAAAGGTTTCGAGGGATAAGGGCAAAAGGGGCAAGCGTGATCAGCATGGACAAGATGGGCTGAAGGGCCTGTTATAGAACTGTGTGAACACATTTCTCCTCCGCTTCTATTTTCCCATTTGAACCCCCCACCACCACCCCCCCCCCCCCCAAGATTCCCCAACTTTTGGTACATTTATCAAATTTCAAGGGAGAAAGCGCACCCGAACCTTTCCACCGCTGTGCCTGCATTTAGTTCCTCAGTCATCTCACCATCAAAGCTTCCTTCTTTCCTCTCCCATTGATAGTGAGGCCTGTCAGTGTTCACGGCCTGGCGCTGGGGTCGATTGTAATACACAAACATGCTGACAGGTCATGCAGTTTGCTGTAATTAAACATTCCACATTCTCTATGTTAATTTTTTTTTCTACCTTTGTTTTTCTTTTAATACCGGCATTTGGCATAAGGGATTTGAGTTTTTCTCGCTTAATCTATTTTCTTCTCTTTTTATGTGTTGTTCGAGTTTTTTTTTCTAAAAAAGGTATATACAGAACAACTCCGATTATCCAAAATGGTCAGGTCCAGGCCTATGTTTGGATAAATATATATATTTTTTTTTCCCCCGGGGAATTGGTCATTTAATAATTTTTTAAAAATTAAATCGCCCAGTAGCAACAGCAAATCACTAAAATCATGTTCCATTCTCACCAAAAAAATGCTGGCTGCTGACACCTCCCCACTGAGGCCCCTCTCATGCCGGGAGCCCGAGGATCCCGCTCCTGCCACCAGCAGCCCGACGTCCCTGGTCAGTTCAGCTCCGAAAAAATTTCAGATCAATGAGGATTTCTGATTTTTTTTTTCAGATAAATGAGGATTTTGGAGGATCCGATTTCAGATAATTGGAGTTGTAGTGTAACTATTTAGAAAATATGAACTATGGATATGATTTACAATTCATGTGTGTTAGTGATTATACAGAAAACCTTATTTAGTTTGTGTAACTGTCCATATCATATTGAATTGTACCTTTTTTGTTTGTATAAGTTCTTTATTAAAATTAATAAAAATATTTTAAAAAGGAAAAAAAGCAGGTCACAGCACCTTTAGGAAGTAAATGGTAACAAATGTATCTGAATCCTTCCCCATCTTTGTCTTTAGACACCTGAAGGTCCAATGTAAACATAACATTTGACAGAACAAATGAGCTCAGTTTCAACTCCATACCATAATAGTGCACGACGGTCAAAGTAAGGCGGTGTCTCTGCTTCACTGATTATTTGGGAATCTGATGGCAGCGGAGAAGAAGCTGTCCTTGTGCCGCTGAGTGCTTATCTTCAGGCTCCTGTACCTTTTCCCCGATAGTAGCGGACTGAAGAGGGCATGGCCTGGGTGGTGGGGAGGCTGCTTTCTTGAGACACTACCTCTTGTAGATGTCCTCGATGGAGTGAAGTCTGGTGCCTGTGATGTTGGAGACCGAGTGAACAACCCTCTGGGCCTGAGGGTTGGCACCTCCATACCAGGCAGTGATGCAACCAGCCAGAATGCTCTCCGCGGTACATCTGTAGACGTTTTTGAGAGTCTTCAGCATTCCTACAGCGGTTTCTTTCCAACAGCTATCAGGCCCTGAAATGTCTCCTTGTCACACTAATCAGGGACTGTTTTGACACCTCAAAAGGGCAGTCACTTTTATTTTTGCAAAAGAATAAGTGTGAATTTTTATCATCTAACTATTTTTCTATATTATTGTCTCTTTTTAATTCAATTAACTATTGTAGTGGTTTTGTGTGGTTGTTTTTAGCAACAAACTTGTTCACCTGCTGCAAGTCTCAGTGCATCTGTACATTGTCCAATGTGTATGACAATAAACTCATTATTATGTAATGCATTACCGTGGCTGCTGAAGACAAATCACCTGCAATAAAGCAGCTTGAAGCACAGGTAAGCGTGCAGTAAGTGACCAGGGAGTGCTGCTCATCCCACTGAGGTTTAGCTTTGCAATTACTTGGAGAGGAATGGGAGGAAATTCAGGGCCAGAAAGGTCCCACACATCAGTCGCACTGGCTGGTCAGGCCCAGGACATGGCAGGCCTGTCTTGGGTAACCTGAGACAGGGCACTACTCGGCTCCAATATCCTCCCACCACCACACGGTCCAGGGCGTGACCAGGGAAGCCTTGCTTACACCTCTGCCAAGGTTCCGTTGCATTGGAGTTTCGGGAAGCTTGTTTGGGCTCTGACCCTCAATGTCCGGCCCCAAGACGCTGCATGCCTTTCCCACCCCTGTCTGGACTCTGCAGGCCCTCTCCTTCCGTCTGACAGAAGTGGCCCATCTGCTGGCTGAGGAGGAAACAGCAGCAAGTTCGATTCCGTTCAGCACTAGGGTCAGAGAGTGAAATAGCACAGAAACAGGCCCTTCAGCCCTACTGGTTCATACTAGCCAAGGTCCATCAGAGTTAGTCCCACTTGCCTGCATTTGGCCCATATCCCTCAAAACCTTCACCTACCCATGCACCTGCCCAAATCTTTTGCATTGACCTCCACCATTTCCTGTTGTGGCTCGTTCCACTCATCTATCACTGTCTGTGGAAACGGTGCCCCTCAGCTTTGCTACATCTTTCCCCTCTCACCTTAGACTTCAGTCCTTCCAGTCTCTCCTTATAACTCTCGCCCTCCTGTCCCAGTAACATCCTTCAGAATCTTTTCTGCACCGTTTCCAACAGCAGTTCCTCCCTACAACTGGGTGACCAAAGCTGCAAACAATGAGTCTCACCAAAGTCTTGTACAGCTGAAAGATGATGTCCCAACTCCTGCACTCAACCCTCTGTCCAAGGAAAGCAAGTGTGGGAACTCCCTGCTTTGCCCTCTCTGCTTGTCGTGCCGCTTTCAGGGATCTATGTGCTTGTACCTCCTTTTGGTCTTCCTCTTTTGCTCTCCTGCCATTTACTTTCTGTGCAAGTCCTACTCCAGTTCAACTTCCCTTAATATGACACTTTGCCCTCGAGGTCCATCTGCCTTTTCTTGGTCCACTTTCCCAGACGATCCTGTTGAAATCTGAGACAGCTATTTTTCTCTGTCATCCTCATCTTCCAGGGCATCGCGTTTGGCCTGGCATTTTAGTCCAATGCTTTTACAGTGCCAGCAATCAGGACTGGGGTTCAAAGCCCACGCTGTCCGTAAGGAGCATGTATGTTCTCCCCGGGTCTGTGTGGGTTTTCCCCCCAGGGGCTCCGGTTTCCTCCCACCCTTCGAAACGTACCAGGGAGTAGGTTAATAGGGTGCAAGTTGGGTGGCACGGGTTTGTGGGCCAAAATGGCCAGTTACCGTGCTGTAAGTATTTTTTTAAAAAAGTGACAGACCGTGTCAATCACATTCTTATCAAATAGAGACGAAGAACAACTCTGGACCCAGCACTGATTACAGAGCTTTGGAGGAAACATCCTGATTGCAGGTATCAACACATTCCAGAATTAAGGTCCACTATAAAATGTCAAATGTGTCACAAACCCATTCCAACAATAATTATTTGCCTTCAAAATTCTCCTTTATCCGTGCTGTGTTTGAGTAGATGTCCATCCCAACATGTCATTCACATGGCTGGGATAATTTTCTGACTTCATGTGCTCAGGACGTGCACATTGTGAGTTTCCCCAGTAACTCCACCTGCCCAGAGTGTGAATTCAGAAATTGGTTGTGTCTCAAGCGGGGTCAGAAATGGGTTAAAAAAAAAGTGCTGCAGGTTTTGCAGCACCCATTGGAGGTCAAGATATATAACCGACATTTCGGTCCTGAACTATTCGTCAAGGTAGAACAGGAAATCATTTGCTCAGCGAATCATGCAAGGTGGCCATTGGGCCTTCAAGGTAATGCTGGCTCATTTATATATGCAAAATATAAATGACGAGGAAGGCTATTCAATTCTTCACCAATGCCATTGTAAAGAGCACATTCAATTTCAGAAATGTCTGACTTTCCCATATCGATGCTTGATTGAACTTTATACAGACTTGCAGAGCAGAATTTTAACTTAAAGGCAACTCATTACACTTGTGTGAGGCAAATTGTGGTTGAGAATTGTCCAGCAGATGGCGCATGTATGCAAGGAGCAGGTAGAGTGTGAAGGCACAAAACAATTCCCTGCACACTGCAGGCGTGACACACCACCCTGGGTATACAGGGGTGATACACCTCCCCTCTGAGTATTATTATTGGTGGTCCTTCGCTTCGAAGAAGACACGTTGTTGTGCAGTTTATCTGTGGACACGAAGGTGACTGCAGTCCCAGTCTGGAAGCGCAGAAATGGGGGCACTGGAAGTCAGTTGTTGTAATAACTATGGCTGCTGCTCTGTGACGCCGTTCATGGTTTTCCATCAGTTTTTTTGGAAGCATCCGTCTTCAAAACTGGTGTAGGCTTCATCGCACAGGGCTCGCCAACGGGATCTGTAAGCAGCTGCAGCTTCTAGTTCTCTTGGCTGGAAGCCACAGTAGTGTACGGTTTCCTTCACAGCGTTATTCCAGTGCTTGCATGGATGACCTTGAGGTCTCCTTCTGGACCTATTCACTATAGAGCAGCTGGCAAGGCAAACGGTGGTCATCCATTCTGATGACGTGTCCCACCCACCGCATCTGGGCTCTGATGATCAGGGACTCAATGCTGGTGGACTTCACGCGACCCATAACCTCCAGGTGGGAGACACGGTTTTGTCAACGGATGCCAAGGATGGAACGGAGGGGGGGGGGGTGCACATGTGGAATTTCTCCAGTTGATGTGACTCAAAATGATGCTCCCCAAGTAATTGTCTGCTGGGTGTCGTCAACAGTGATTTTTGGTTCTATGATATTGGAGTTTGGCAGGGACTGATGGAGAACCTTATTCAGGTTGCTGGTCAAGCCAAAGAGTGTAGCAGCATCTGAGAATTTGTTCAGTAATAACTGTAGATCACTAACTTTGTGCGCCAAGAGCGCAGTCATCAGCAAAAAGGGTTTCTTGAATGACTGTAGAGGCACTTTCTCTGTGCATTCAACTCGGCAAAGGTCAGAGAGCCGTCTCATCATACACCCCCTCCTCCAGACCTTAGACAGCATGTGACCACATGCAAATGAAGAACAGATTGAACAAGACTGGGGCGAGTACACATCCCTGCTTCACCCCATTAGAAATGGCAAATGCAGCTGATGTGTCACCACTGCAGAAGACCTGACCTGTCATTCCGTCAGGGAGCAGCTGAATCATTTTTATGAATTTCCTTGGGCATCTGTAACGACTCAGGATTGTCAAGAGAGCCTCCCTGTTTACAGTGTCAAATGCCTTTGTCAGGTCAATGAAGACAGAGTAAAGAGGCTTGTTCTGCTCGATGTACTTCTCCTGAGCTTGTCTCACAGCAAATATCATGTCCACTGCGCTCTGTTCTGGCTGAAAGCCACACTGCTCCTCTGGGAGATTCCTTTTGGAGACAGTGATGTCTGTTAAGGAGGATGTGGGCAAAAATCTTGCCTGCAACGGAGAGCAGTGAGATGCCTGTGTAGTTTCTGTGGTTTGATTTGCTTCCTTTATTTTTGTAGAGAGCCATGATGAGGGCATCGTGGAAGTTGTCAGACATCTCCTCTGTGATCCAGATGTCTTCCAGGATGTCTTGGGCTTTTGGGCTTAGAGCTTTGTAGATCTCAGCAGGAAGACCATCCTGCCCTGTTGATTTATTTGAATTCATCTGTGAGATGTATATGGGGGGGGGGGGGGTGATAAACTTCCCTCCCCCGATGTATATGTGGGGTGATACACCTCCCCTCCGATGTATACTGAGCCCTCGATGAGGACGAGATTGTGTTCTCCTGAAGTCCACAATCATCTCCTTAGTTTAATAGTGCAGCCAGTTCCTTTTGGTGGTCCCAGAGATGTTTATGGTAGTGAGGGGAGCTTCGAGAGCTTAATAGCTATTGGAGAAAACCTGTCCTTGAACCTAGAGACCTCATGTGCATAATATTGCAATATTAAGAGTGTTGAATTAACGACTGAGGGCAGGTCACCCATGGCAACCCTCAGGGAAAATCAGAGTCAAGAGTGGTTTTCAGGTGAAGGAGGACTGCACAGTGGATTATAATTGGGCCTGTGCACACTGATGTAATACTGTGCCCAATTTTAAATTCATACGTCTCCCAATTCTTTTTGTGTTATTTGTGGGAGAGAGATGATTGGGTCTTTCTCCCCTGCTGTCTTCTTTGAGTCTCTATTCCAAATCTTTGTAAATTGTACTTCCTGCTGGCTGGTGAAATGTTGTTTTTCTCACTATTATTTTATGGGGCCAGTTCCCATCCATAAGAATTTTGTATGAACTTCATCATACAAGACCCTTCAATCAATAGTGATGAATAGAGGGAAGATGTTGCCACCAGAAATCAGTGAGAGTTTTATTAAAATAGTGCTGTGTTGGTAATGGAGTTCATATGCTGACAGGATGCAATGCATGCACGCACCCAGAAATTGTCCTCTGCCATTTGAGAAACCTGAAACTTGATCAAATTGCACCACAAAGTTCACTGAGATCATCATCAAAAATATAAATATTCTGGAGTAATTAAAAGGCTATAATTACTGACTCTGGTGAGTTTTGCATTGTGGGAATAGCAATGGACTCAGTTCCTTCTTTTGATATGCTTAGATGTTTGAATGCATGGCTAATTAACTTGATATCTCATCAAATGTACACATCCTCGGTGCTCAGGAGATGCCTATGCTTCAGTAATAACATTTTGTGCATGACTGGTACCACTGAGGTGAACTGTGCATGAATTATTTATATTCTGAAATGATCACTGACTCTGTCCACTGCAAGAGCATGGATCTGCCAGTGGCCACCCATTTCAATTCCCTTGCTGACACGTCTGTCCATGGACCCATGCACTGCCAGCCTGAGACCACCGGCAAATTGGAGGAGCAACACCTCATCTTTCGACTGGGTACCTTCCAACTGGATGGCATTAATAGTGATTTCTCCGGTTTTCACTAAATCCCCACCCCCTTCCCCCATCACCTTTGGCCAGATTAAGGCCCCAAGCACAGCCCCACAATGGTTTCCCCCTCGACCCTTCCATTGTCTAACTGACAAGACATTGAGACTCTATAGTGTTGAATGTGATTAAATATTCAGGCCAGACCCCACAACTAGTTCAGCTGTACCATGGTAAATCCAACACGAGGGAAAAAAAAACTGACATTGGACATTTTGGCGCTAACAGGTGGAGGTCACCGTGGGGTGAGGGCAATTCAGAGACATCACTGTAGGGAGTGCAGAGATGTCACCACATATTTGCTATATTTAATATTTGTTAATATTTATATTTATTATATTTAATTAAAATTATACAAAAAAAATTAAATGCCATGACAGTCACCAAATGCAAGTGCCAAAGGATCTAGCGCCAAACTGCGGGTGTCAAAATTTCCGGTGTTCCCTGGGTGCCCCAAGCATGCGCTTATTTTGGTTAATGGTTAATCCAGGCCGACCGTCACCTTTCCTTAACTCTGTCTCTCCATTCACTCAAACACAATAAATTCTTACCTCGTCCCTTATCATGTCCAATTTACCCCTTTTGTTGGTCTGGATTCCTCCCCCGTTATTTGAATTCTGAGATTTCCTGCTTCTGGCTTATTTCTTGAAGAAGGGTTCGGGCCTGAAATGACAGCAATGTATCTTTTTCATGGAAAGGCCTGCTGAGTTCCTCCACCACTTCAGTATTTCATTACAACACAGCTTCTGCAGACCTTTGTGTTTCACTCTGTTAGTTACCATTTCAGTTCTGCTCTGCATCATGCCACCACAAGGTGGTACACATTCACAAATACACTATTGGTTCTGCTCAGAATCCTGGCATCACATATATTTTCATCCAGCACTCTCCACCAAAACCTCCTTCTCTCACATACTTGCCTCCAGAGTTTTTGCTAACAAATATAAACATAGACCAGAGAACATTATAACACAGTGCAGGCCCTTCAGTCCACAATGTGCCAACCTATATAAACCTACTGCACAATAATGCAACCCTCCCCTCATCCATAACCCTCTTAATTTTCTTTCATCCATGTGTCCATCCAAAAGTCTTTTGAATGTCCCCATTGTGCCAGTCTCTACCACTACCCCCCTATACATTCCAAGGACTCACCTCTCTGTGTTAAAAGCACAGATGTCTCCCCTAAATTTACCTCCCCTCACCTTAAATACCATGTATGCTCATGTCAAATTTTTTTGGACCATTTTTTCAGGCCAAAAAACAAAAATGGAGGAGAGCGATGTCCACTATTATATGGCTCACACTTTTAAGGGGCTAAAATTCCCACAAGAATCCAAAATACCATGTCTGTAGTAGACTCTAAATGATCTCTAAAATAATGAAGAGCTAAAACATCAAAACTACCATTAATACTCTGCCTTAACTGTACCATACCTGCTTAAATCACACAAGCTTTAACCACAATTTCATATTCAAGACTACAGTATCATTATTTTTACTGCATTTTCGTTTTTAATGGATTTGTTGAAAAAAAAATCTAATTCATTGTAAATCTCCTACTCACTGCTGCATGTACTGTGTGGAACTCCAGTCAATAGTACCAACTCCCCAGACTTCTGAGTTGAAGTGAATTAATACCACGCCCTGTGTCACAGGTTCCCTGGATCACTTGATCTCCTGCTGATCTGAGCTTTTCAACTCCAACTGCCTGAGTCACCTGACTCCAATTGCCAGGTGCAGCCTTCAGATAAAACGTCTGCTACAAATTTCAATGCATCTTATTTCCCTAAATCAGTGGGTACTCAACCTTTCTCTTTCCACTCACAGGCCACTTTAAGCATTCCCTATGCCATCGGTGGACTGTGATTAGTAAGGGATTGCTTAAGGTGGTCTGTGGGTGGAAAGAAAAAGTTTGAAAACCACTGTTTTAATCGTACCTAATTGACTCGTTATGTGCATAGTTTCATAACTCCAAAGGAAATGGGCCAATGACAATTTTTCTCAAGCAAAATATTTCAGTAACAATTGGGTCCAGAGCAGTGATTCTCAACTTTCCCTTCTCTCTCACAGACCACCTTAAGCAATGCTTTACTAATCACAGAGCATTTATGGCATAGGGATTACTTAAAGTGGTCTGTGAGTGGAAAGGAAAAGGTTGAGGACCATTGCTCTAAATAAAAATAATTGCCAGTGGTCAGTTTTCATTCACAGTATGAATGATATCATAGTTCGAATCCTCTTCATCTTCATCCTCCGTGTTGTAGTCTGTGAGTCTTCATCATCCCATTGACAATCATCTTCTGTACCTTCCAATGCATTCGAAATTCCACCTTTCCTGAATGATTTGACAATGATGTCAGTTTTCATTTCATTCAACAATCTAGTCGCAGATCTGACTCTGTGATGGAGCCTGCACGCAGCCTCCTTTTTTGCATGTTTTTCTCTCCTTCCCTTAACTAGTAACTCACCTTATTCACATCGTGTTCTTAGATGGCCTATTGATACTAACATCCATTGGTTGCAAAACACTTGTAAGTCTGCCAGGAATTACAGCCACGTGAATGTTTTGTAATCAAAGCTCATCAACCACATTCTTCATTTGATGCGCCCTAAACTGATTGCAGATGAGCAAGCTGTCTTTTCTTGAAGAGGTACTGATAGGCTCTATCAATAACCGTGAAGTTTAGAGCTGGGGAATGATAGGCTTTAATAAACACAAGACTTTGGCTGGCCCGGATCCAGGTACAGGAATGCCGGAAGGCAGGGAGGGAGGTCGACTTTTATGGCCAGGTCATAAGGGGCGGAGACAAAGGAGAAGAGTCATTAGTGGGCGAGCCAGCATCAGACATACAACAGCACAGGTAGGGAATAATGTACAAGGAGAATACGTATCACCACATTCACCCTTTCTTTAAAAACAGAACCACCCCCCCCCCCCTTTTTGTGTTTGAATCACCTCATTCCTAGAGGTTTAGCCGTGATGGCGTTTTCCTCTGTCTGGGGGACCGGCGTGGAGCGGGTGTGGAGTTTGTTTGCTCTGTTTGCTCTGTTGCTGGTCGAGTGTCTGGAGATGGGGCTGCTTTGGGGGCAGGACTGTCTGTGCAAGGGGTGTATAAGAAAAATTGTGTGTGGGGGCTGCTGAGGTGTGTTTCAGGAGGTGTGTCCTGGACATCTCGGTCCCTGGTGATGAATCCCATCGGGGGAGGGCAATGTTAAAGGTGGGGTGGTCGGGATGGGTGGGGTGGTTTCGGCTTCTCCAGCCCGTGCCAGATCCTGGATGGGGACTGGGTCCTCATGACTGTCGGGATACAGCGCGTAAGCATACTGGGGGTTGGCATATGAGAGTTATACCTCTTCAACCAGTGGGTCCGTCTTATGACCCCCCCTCATTGCTTTCGGAGAAGGACCGGACCCGGAGTTGCCAGCCAGGGGGCATCGAGGTCCCGTTCTCTGATTGGCCGGTACAAGATGTCGTAGTTGTAGATCCACCTAAGGATCTTGTCGTTTTTTATTTTACCTCTCAGTTTTGTGTTGAACATGAGGCGACGGCTCGTTGGTCCATCAGCAGGGTAAACTTCTTACCAGCCAGATAGCGGTGCCAATGGCGCACTGCCTCAATGATTCCCTGTGCCTCCTTCTCGTCAGAGGAGTGACGTGTCTCAGGGCCATGAAGGGTGTGGGAAAAAAAATGCTACTGGCCTGCCTGCCTGGTTGAGTGTGGTGGCCAGTGCGAAGTCGGAGGCATTGCTCTCCACCTGGAAGGGTATGGATTCATCCACGGCATGCGTCGTGGCTTTAGCAATGTCTCCTCTGATCTGGTTGAAAACAGCCTGGGCTTCTGCCGATAATGGGAAGGTTGTGGACTTTACCAGAGGTGGGCTTTATCGACATAATTGGGCACCCATTGTGCATAGTATGAAAAGAGCCCCAGGCACCTCTTCAGTGCCTTCAGGTTGTTTGGGACGGGTAGCTCCATAAGAGGTCGCATGCGGTCAGGGTCCAGGGCAATGACACCATATGCCACGACTCATCCAAGCAGGGCCAGGCAATTAGTGCTAAACACACACTTGTCCTTATTATAGGTCAAGTTGAGGAACCATCCGATCCATCACCCTTTGAAAGGTAGAGACTCCGTTTGTGACACTGAAGGGGACTCTGAAGAAATGGAAGAGCCTGCCGTCTGCCTCAAGGCCATATATATGCAGTCATTCTGGGCAGAGGGGAAGTTGTGGTAGGCCAACTTGAGGTCAATGGTTGAGAACACTCTGTATGAGGTGATCTTATTGACCATGTCAGTTCTCCGGGGGAGAAGGTATGCATCTAGCTGCGTGAAGCAGTTGATAGTTTGGCTGTAGTCTATTACCATACGGGGCTTGCTCCCACCCCTGACTACCAATACTTGGGCTCTCCAGGGACTGAAGCTGGAGACTATGATCCCCTCCGACAGGAGTAGCCGGACCGTGGCCCAGATGAACGCCATATCCACGGTGCTGTAGCACTTGCTTTTGGTGGCTAAGAGTCTGCAGTCCAGGGTTAGGTTAGTAAATAATGATAGAAGGGATATCCGAAGAGTGGAGAGGCCGCAGGCTGGTGCTGGGGATTGTGGTGGTGGTGGGGGGGGGGGGGGGGGGTCAGTGAGTTGTAGGTTGTACACAGTGAGTGGCAGTTGTGAGCCTCCAAAAGCCATCATCACACTCCTGAACTGACTCTGGAAGTTGAGGCCCAGAAGGATCGGCGCGCAGAGCTGGGGCATGACCGACAGTGAAAGGTCATTATAGTGTTCACCCCCCCCCCACCATTAGAGTTGCGACACAGTACCTACAGATTTCAGTGTGTTGGTCCTTGGCCGCCATTGTGATTGAGCTACTTGTCAGCCAGACAGGGAGAGAGAGTCTTCAGGCAACATCCGGGTGGTTAAAGCTCTCGGTACTGCTGCTGTCGAAGAGGCAGTTTTAGTTTTGTGCCTATTTACCTCTATCTCCATCATGAAGTGGGCGATTGGGTGAGAGTTGCCCTGGTTCACTGTGACTGAAGCGTCTTCATCGCTGGTGGGGAGGAGGCCCAATGGGCAATATGGTGCACCTTTGTTGACCACGCGATCATCGCTTCCAAGGTCGTGGAAGAAGACGGAAGTGACGTCACGGAGCTGGGTGGGATTGGAGTCATCCATGGAGACAGTGGAAGTGACATCACAGAGCCTGGTGGAAGTGGAGTCATGGAGCCGGCCAGAAGTGATGTTGTCACAGAGGGTGGTAGCAGTGTTTCCCAAGCGGAGGGCAGGAGTGACGGCAGTTAAGTCCTCCGTCATAGCACACATAGCCGGTACCAGAAGTGAGGACGGGATCCCCCCCGTCAGTCGTACATGCTGCACTGCCTCATTAGGAGGTCTTGGCCTTGCAAACCCGCTGATAGTGCCAGAGCAGGGAGCACCTTTAGCGGAGCAGAGTTGTTGCGGGTGCTTCGTTTGCCTTCAGGTGTTCAGTCGCCATGGCGGCCATGGTGGGGTCAGCCATTCAGATGGCGGCACCCGTAGCATGCACATGGCGGGCCCATTCTTGCCAGCGATTGATTTGGCATGGCACTGGGCCGAGTTGAGTGTCCTCGCGATTTGTACAGCCAATTTTAATGGTAGCTGGTCCTCCTCAAGCAGACGTTGCCTGATGTAATTGGACTTTAGCCCCAACACACAGGCATCCCAGACCAAGTCTTCTAAGCACTGGGCTACCAGCACAGGGGTCGCGGAGCTATCCCAACAGTGTCTTCCTAGCATGAACAGGGCACAAAGGAACTCTTCTAACAACTCACAAGGCTGCTGTTTCTGGGATGCAAGACCTCGTTGAGCTTAGACTTGTAGAGAGCACGGAGCCCAGCCATCGCCTCCACGTAAGTAGTGCAGCCACTTATTGTTTGGAAGGCTCTCTGACCAACCCTTGCTTGCAAGACTTTCAGCCTTTTGTCGTCAGAGTCCACAAGGTCAGAGGCGGCCTCTAAGCAGTTGTTGAAGCAGCTGATCCACTGTTTGTAGTACTCGGAAGCCCCTGGTATTTGGGGGTCCACTTTTAAGCGTTCGGGATACAGCAGTTTCTCCATTACTGGAGAGATGCTCGTGTTTATGAACTTGATAGGCTCTATCAATAACCACGAAGTCGAGAGCTGGAGAATTATAGGCTTCAATAAACACAAGACTTTGGCTGGCCTGGATCCAGGTACAGGAATGCCGTAAGGGGGGAGGGAGGTCAACCTCTATGGCCAGGTCATAAAGGGCGAAGACATAAGAGATGAGTCACTAGTGGGCGGGCCAGCCTCATACATGCAACAGCACACAGGTAGGGAATAATGTACAAGGAGAAAACCTATCACTACAGGAATGGTTGGTGTAGGAGTTTGTACGTTATCCCTGTGTCTGCATGCGTTTTCCCCGAGGGGCTCTGGTTTCATTCAGCGTACCAGGAGTTGTAGGTTAATTGGGTGAAAATTCAGCAGCACGGACTAGTGGGCCAACGTGGCCTGTTATCGTGACTGTAGAATCAGAATCAGAATTAGAACTTACGGTCATGAACAAGTCATGAAATTCGGGTGTTTTGCGGCAGTATCACAGTGCAAACATTCATATTATAACCATCTTATGATTTTACTATAAAAATAAAATAATATAATAATAATTGTGCATGAAAAGTCTTTGGTTCATTGATTATTCAGGAATCTGATGGCAGCAGGGAAGAAGCTGTCCTTGTGCCGCTGAGTGCTCGTCTTTAGGCTCCTGTACCTTTTCCCTGATGGTAGCAGAGTGAAGAGGGCATGGCCTGGGTGGTGGGGGTGTCTTTGAGGATAGAGGCTACTTTTTTAAGACACTGCCTCATGTAGACATCCTCGATGGAATGAAGTCTGGTGCCTGTGATGTCGCAGGCCGAGTTAACAACCCTCTGAAATTTATTCTCATCCTGAGAGTTGCCTCCTCCATACCAGGCAGAGATGCAACCAGCCAGAATGCTCTCCACGGTTCACCTGTTGAAGTTTTTGAGAGTCTTTGGTGATATACCGAATCTCCTCAGACACAAAGTATAGCTGCTGGTGAGCCTTCTTTGTGATTGCATCAACATGGAGGCTCCAGGAAAGATCTTCAGAGATATTGACACCCAGGAACTTGAAGTTTTTGAGCCTCTCGATGAGGACTGGGTCAAAATCCTCTGACTTCCTCCTGAAGTCCACAATCATCTCCTTGGTTTTGCTGTCGTTACACCAGTCAATGAGCTGATCTATCTCCCTCCTGTACTCTTCCTCATTGCTGTTGGTGATTCTGCCGACAACTGTAGTGTCATCGGCAAACTTGTAGGTGGAATGTATGTCTAAATGTTTAAAAAAAACTTCCAAACTTCCTTGATCCATTCATGACATCAGCCTTTTGCAGATTTTTGCATTTGGCAGAATCTTTCTCTTCGAAACAAACACCAGCTTTAAGTTAATATGATCTGCCATCCAGCAGAGAACTAAAGTAAGCCTAATTCTCTCATGACCACAATACAGTTCGATTCTCTGGCATGTCAAGTGTAACTGGTGTTTTATCCACGTTCCCAATGCATGATAACTTGTAGCCTTCCTTCTTCCGATGTCTGATTACAAACTGGGGAACCTGTAATATTTTACCATCCAGATCGGCAGGTAGCTTTTGTGAAACCATAGTTCTCACTGCCTCACCGCCTCATGGATCTTGCGCACCCTCCATCGCTTCCCCGTAAAATCCAAAATCCTCTTCCGTGCTTCCTTTCATGCAGGGATTCGAATGACGCCATGAGTCGCACATCGTCCATCTTGCTGGTTTTCAGCCAGCAGCTTCCTGCTTCTTTTTCCAACCACGACCACTTGCCAGACTCACCTCCGTCAGTGGACTTTCTTTTTGGCATTGTCTGGTTTGTTTGATATCTTTCTTTGGTCTTTCTCTAGCTGCTTTCAGGTGCTCGGACACAAATAATGCGCCGGCAGACGCGGCTGGGGGAGTGCAGCTGGGATGTTCAGGTGGCTGTGGAGAAGATGCTCTTCTGTCACCTGAACGTGCTGGCTGAAGGCAAGCCACGTCTGAGTGAACACTGGCTCCTGTGGCCTGTGGCCGTAGTCCCACTGCCGCTTTCAGGTGCCAGAGATTATACCTCCAGGAGGAGGGTTAGATAAATTCTCCTCTTGGCCGGTTTCTCCACTTTCAGGTGGCCATTGGGATAGAATAGGTGGCTTTACAATCGGGTATTCTGGCCACCTGGCAGTGGCACCTGCCACCTGAAAGTGGCTTCTGATACACACATTCCTCTTGCTGCTTCACTGTTATTCGTCTTCTCGGCCATTTTAACAACCTGGAATTTAAATGCGGAGGTATGTCTGGCAGGCATGTTGAAGTAAATTGGAGACAAAGTTTTGAAACCACAAATTTGAGAGGTTGTGACCCTTCCTCGCATTGACGCACTTTTAAATATTCAGGCCAATATTTCACACACGATATCTGGAAAGCGTGCGATCTTTTGGGCCACAAAACTGTGGGTGGACTATTACACGGGTCATACAAAAAAACCCTGATTTTTGGGCCAGAAAAGGGGGGTTGGGGGTTGACTATTACTGTACATGGTCTCGAGGACTAGGTCGATGTCCTCCGGTGTTTACTACTGTTCCATCGGGAAAAGGAGGACATCTACCAACCATTCTCTTCTCACTTCAACTCACTTGGGTGAGTTGTGCAGAGTAATGCAGCTGATTCAGTCGCACACATTGACAGACCATTTCTCCCCACAGATGCTGCCTGACCTGCTCGGTCCCTCCAGCAGCTCATTGCTTGCTGAAGGTTTTGGCCTCTGCGTTTCTCTGCAGTTCTCATGTTTCTCAACTTTGGACGTGTCTATAGGTCACATGGAAACTGACGTGCCACGATATGCATCATCTTAAGGTGAAACGCTCTGGATTCCTTCCCTACCCTAGGGATATTGTCACTAGTAGCAACTGCTCAAGGAAAAGGCTCAATGGCTCCTTCTCCTGAGATGGGAAGGGTGGGGAATTTGTGGATCCAGAACAAATAAATATTAAATGACAGTAAAGAACAGAAAGCTTGCAAACTATTCAGGTTGTTCCAACAAACGCACCGCAATATATAAGCTGTCATACGAGGCCAATTCTTGCCAGTGTGATCCACGGTACAACTCCTGTTAAATTGTTCAGCCAATTTATTTTATTTGGCTATATAATTGTACAGAAGGACACCTGACCTCTCCGGCGGGAAACAGGTCAGAATTCACCTCACCTGCAAATCAAGATTACATCCACCCATAAGGGGGAAGGGGGGGGGCTGCCTTGCATTTGATTCTCATAGGTCATGTGGATGCACCTGAGACCTGAGTCCACCCCCCCCTCATCACCCTCTCCCCCCCCCCACCCAGCCAGCTGCAGTATAAATCCCACCACATGGAGCAACTCTTACTATTTTGGCCTTGAGATAATACCTGAGCCCCACTCCAGGTTGCAAGCCGCAGGCAATGCTGGAGAACCTGTTGTGAGGCGTATGCCACTACAGGGTAGGGGCTATTGTGGCGTACACGCAGGAAAGTCCACTATGTTTCACATGTTGTAATTGTAGCTCCTGTGTTAGTCTCTGAACCCTGCTTGCTTATCGTCGAGGGGGTGGTGGGTATTGTTTATGTAACCATCGCATCACAATTGGGAGTTGTGATTAGCATTGATTAACGGGTGTCCGACGTGCATGAGTTGGGTGCTTGAGGATTATGAAGAAACACATATAACCTCTCTTTCCAGAATATTGTGGATTGTGACCTCCCTATCTGAAACATATTCAGAAGTTGCATCATCTGCCAATCAAGGTTGGACTCTGCCGCCCATTAGTGCACGCCTTAGCTTTGGCTCATTTAAATGACTCAATGTCATCATTGGCCAGGCGTCCAGCTCACTGGACGTCGATGCACACCACATTTCTTCCTCTCTGCCTCTTGGTCCAAGTCCTGGACATCGCTCTATACCAGGACATCCCTGGAGGGGTCATGCATAAGATGTGCACTGCACCTAAGTTGAACCATGGTCCTGTGATAGATCAGTGTTTGCAGAGAGTCGCACCCCTGTTGGTACAGGGAATCGGTAGTGTGCTTGAAAGTTCCTGTTGGTGAAGTGTGTACACGTGCAGGAGAGTGTGGTAAGGTAAGCAGTATCATAGTCCATCCTGGGTTTGATATGAATGACTATATAGTTGTTCAGTATCTTTTGATGTCTTCCACTGGTTTTTTCCGTGTGTTCAATAAATTTACCTTTGATTGTAACACTTGTTTCCAGACTCGTCTCTCTGAAAACTCACCAAATCTGATACTTTCCAAACTCAACAATTGGTGCTGCGAACAGGGTGGCTAGAGTTTTGGCTGGGCACACGTGGAACACGAACCATGCAGGAGATTGTGCCAATGAGAGTGTATGTGGGTGTCCTGTTGGGCGCATGTGCTATGCAGTGGTTCTCAACCTTTTTCTTTCCACTCATAGACCACTTTAAGGGATCCCTATGCCATCAGTGCTCTGTGATTAGTAAGGGATTGCTTAAGATGGTATGTGAGCGGGAAGGGAAGGTTGAGAACCACTGCTCTAGACCCAATTGTTACTGAAATATTTTGCTTGATTAAAATATTGTCATTGGCCCCTTTTCTTTGGAGTTATGAAACCGTGCATATAACGAGTCAATTAGGGAACGATTAAAACAGTGGTTTTCAAACTTTTTCTTTCCACCCACACATCACCTTAAGCAATTTCTTACTAATCACAGAGCATCTATGGCATAGGAATTACTTAAAGTGGTATGTGAGTGGAAAGAAAAAGGTTCGGAACTACTGGTTTAATGTATATCACTGGATTAAATAAATCAATTGATTAAACACCTGGGGCAGAGTCTGGTTCAGTTTCTGACGGTTGGTCTGTTCCTTTCCCTCCACTCTCAGGATGCAATTATATCAGTAAAGCTGCAGGTCAGGTGGCATCCGCAGGTGGAAACGCCAAGTAGACATCTTGTGTGTAAATTCTTTATCATCTTTGATAATGTTTGCTGCACCCATGGATGCTGTCTGACCTGTTGAGTTCCTCCAGCAATTCTTTGTTTGCTCAACACTCCAGCGCCTGCAGCTTTTGGGTCTCTCTGAAGGTTAAGCTGTGGGTATCCTGGCCTCACCAGAAAACAAATGTTTCTGAAACAATACTGGATGCCCTTGCTCCCAGGCTGAATCCAGAATTCCCTTGATGACGTTGCTTGCTACGATTAATCGGAGAAATGATGTTGCAATTTCAAATTGTCCTCGCTGCAATTTGCAGACCAGAGTTCCTCTGTTGATCCGCAGGTTGCCCACGGCAACCGGCCAATTGACTTTTAGCACCCCAGGTAAGCAAGCAAAGTGAAACAGGTTGAAATGCATCACATCCCCAGGGTATTCCAGGCAATTTATAACAGTCCCCACTTGAGGCCAGGAAAGATCAGAATCAAGCTTCAGCATCAGACTTGCTGCAGTGATACAAACGGAGCAGCATTATTAAGTCTCATTTACTTCCCCAAAATCCCTCCCATTAAGTGACTAAAATTTTACACGGCCTCAAATCAATAGAAGTTTATGCTGATGGAAGATTATCAGATTACAGATTACAGATGTACCGAAATTCTGACTTGCTGCAGCCACACAGGTAAATGGTCTAAATTAATACAGGCACCATTTCAATGATAATACCCAATTATTTGAAGTGGACAGAGGAATAAGCAATCAAAGTGTGAAAATAGAAACACAAAATGCTGGAGAAGCTCAGCAGGTCAAACAGTGTCCTTTATGTAGCAAAGATACATCACCGATGTTTCGGGCTTGAGTCCTGGTATGAGAGAATGCCGGCAGGCGTCCGAACAGAAGACTTGGGGGTGGTGGCAAAGGCAGGAGATGACAGGTGGAGAGACGAGGGAGGGGACACCAGCAATGAGGGGGAAGAGGGATGGCTGGGTGGGTGAGGGGAGAAGGGAGGGGAGAACTGGAAAGGGGAAGGGGGGAAGAAAAGGCGAGCAAGTTTAGTCGAAAGCAGGGAAGTAACCCCTTTCAAATTACAGCACCTGGGCAGCCCTCCTGGTTGCGATTACTGGGGCAAAGGTGCACCTTTCAAATCACAGGAGGTCTCTACCCATTAAGTTGCCCCCGCAATGATGCGTCACACCCTCACCGGAAGAACTGCCGGATGTTCGGACGCCGGCTGCACCCACGCAAGCGCTGACGTCGCCAGAATAAGCGGGCCAGCCATTTTCCTTTTCAAATCGGCCGTGGACACGACCAAGGTAAGTTTAACTGGGTCCCCTGACTGCCTCTGAGCCAGTCAAATTGTATTCATCTTTTACCAAGATGTTAAACCAGAAAGACTGCACGTTGCCAGAAATTCCACCCTTCTGAGATACCAGGGACCTGTCCTCACCGATCACCGCACCAGTCTCTGCATCCAACATATAATTCCCTGCAATTTCCATGACCTCCAACAGGATCCCACCACTTCGCCTCCCCTCTCTGTTTTCTACGGTGTCGCTCTCTCGGTGCTTTCCACTGATCCCTGCCATTCATCCCCCGGCACTTACACCGTGCTACACCTGCGCCCACACCTTCTCCTTCACCACCATTCAGGGCTCCAAACTCTCCTTCCAACTTTGGGAATCTGCAGGGGTCATTTAGTGCGTCTGGTGCTCCAGCTGTGGCCACCTCTGTATCCGGGAGACCGGACACAGACTGGGAGATTGTTTTCATTGGGTGCCTTTGCTCTGTCCACTGCCACAGAAAGGGCCTCCCAGTGGCCAACCACCTGAATTCCATTTCACATTCCTATACAGGTGCCCCTCTACTTATGATGGTTCTTCAACTTGTGGTGTTCGTCGCATGATGTGACTGTCATTATTGGTGAAAGCACAACAGCTCTGGCTGGCACTATATTTTTATGATTAAAAATTTTTTTTTTTAGTGTGGGATAAAAGATATTCAACACTTAGTAATAAAACCTTTGTCCACTCCACCTGGCTGTATACAAGGGTGAGATCCTTCTGGGAGGACCTGAGGAACACTCTGAAAAAAATGACAAAGATGGATTTTCCACAGGATCTGGAGTTGTACCTTCTGGGGAACATTGGGGAAGTACATTTTGGACTGTCCAGACACCAAGTTCAGTTTGTGTAGGTCGCCTTGCCAGTAGGCACGAGTGAATAGCGGTTACGTTGAAGTCCATGATGCAGCTGGTCAGCAAACTTTCCACTACACCTCTGTCAAAATTTCCCAGGGTTTCTGGTGTCATACCAAACTTCTGCAAACTCCTGAGGAAGTCGAGGCGCTGACGTGCTTTCTTCACAATGAAAGATCCTCCGAGAAAGTGACTCCCAAGAACCTAAATTCTTGGATCTAGACAACAGATAGTGTGGAACTTTATTTCCTTCAGGATTGAAGGGCTTCTGCCGAAACTAGGAATGCGCAGGAATTTTTTCAGCTAGAGGGTGGCAAATCTGTGGAATTTGCTGCGGTTGTGGAGGCCAGGTCATTTGGTGTATGTAAAGCAGAGATTAATAGATTAGCCAGGGTATCAAAGGGAGATGGCCAGGCCGTGGGGCTGAGTGGGAAAATGGATCAGCTCATGATTAAATGGCAAGGTGGACTCGATGGGCTGAATGGCCTATTTCTGCTCCTATATGGTCTAATCTACTTATCATATGTTGTTGCCTCCAAAAATTATTGAGTTGCCTGAAGCAGAGCAGGTTCTCAATTTACTTTCCCTGTCTGTTCTCAGTGAGGTGAACACTTGATTCTTTACCCTTCTTCATTTCGCCTTTTCACCTTCGAGATTACAACTCCCATTCTGCCCAATACAACTGACAACCTGCATCAATTCATCGTTGGCGGCTTTGCCCTCAGTTACCTTGGCTTTCAGTTCATTTGTTCATTCTTTAGAACTCTTCCCCTTTCGTTACGACCTTGCACCTTCCCAAATCTCTTTTTTTAAAATATTTAACTTTTGTATTTTTGCCAAAAATTATGCAGTGACATTTTAAATACACAATATATTAAACTTTTTCTCACAAACACAACAAACAAAAACAAAACAGTCCCTCTCCACACATACAGATCCGTTCACCATCAGAGCTTACATATATTTTAACCAGTTGGGGAAACAAAGTTTTTGAATATATAATAGTTACCTTTATTCCCTTTTTTGTTCCTTTTTATTGCTGTATCTGAGCCCCAATGTGGTCCAGGTCTGGCTGCCAGATATTTACAAAAGTGTCAGATTTATTCTGTAAGTTATATGTGATTTCTTTCCCCCATAGATTTATAGCTGTTCATTTCCGCAGTCCATCGTGCTATAAGTTGAGGGGAGTCGGACTTCCAACTGATTGTGATACATTTTTCGCTACCAGGGCTATTTTTAGAAGTGAGATTTAATATTTGGTCAATTTGTCATTTATCTCTTTTTTTTTTTTTTTTTTTTTTTTTTTTTTTTTTTTTTTTTTTTTAAATTTTTTATTTTTCACACCATAAATCACAATAGCCATGATATACACTTTTTCTTTTCCACACATTTACAGTGACTTTTTCTCCCTCCCCCCTCCCTCCTCCCAAGCCACCCCCCCATCCCTCCCCCCTCTCATCCATTTTAGTTATACAATCTAGGTTGCATTAATTCAGTTAGACAATGTTGTCATTCAACAAAAATACACCAGAAATTCTACTGAGTCCATTTTTTTCTTCTCTTCTCCTTCCATCAACTTAGGTAATGTTTGTTCCCGGTAGGTTTTCGCTATTGTATTTAATGTAAGGCTCCCATACTTGTTCGAATATTTCGATATTATTTCTTAAACTATATGTTATTTTTTCTAATGGAATACATTTATTCATTTCTATATACCATTGTTGTATTTTCAAATTATCTTCCAATTTCCAGGTTGACATAATACATTTTTTTGCTACAGCTAGGGCTATCTTAACAAATCTTTTTTGTGCATCCTCCAAGTCAATTCCAAATTCTTTATTTTTTATGTTACTTAGGAGAAAGATCTCTGGATTCTTTGGTATATTGTTTTCTGTTATTTTATTTAATATCTGATTGAGATCATCCCAAAATTTTTCTACTCTCTCACATGTCCAGATTGCATGAATTGTTGTTCCCCTTTCTTTTTTACATCGAAAACATCTATCAGATACTGTTGGGTCCCATTTATTTAACTTTTGCGGTGTAATGTATAGTCTGTGTAACCAATTATATTGTATCATACGCAGCCTCGTATTTATTGTATTTCTCATCGTTCCAGAGCATAACTTCTCCCATGTTTCCTTTTTTATCTTTATATTTAAATCTTGTTCCCATTTTTGTTTAGTTTTACCATTTGTTTCCTCATTTTCCTTTTCTTGCAGTTTAATATACATATTTTTTATAAATCTTTTGATTAACATTGTATCTGTAATCACATATTCAAGGTTACTTCCCTCTGGTAAACTCAAGTTGCTTCCTAATTTATCTTTCAAGTAGGATCTCAGTTGGTAATATGCCAGCGCTGTATCTCCCGTTATATTGTACTTATCTCTCATTTGTTCAAAGGATAAGAATCTACTTCCTGAAAAACAATTTTCTATTCTTTTAATCCCTTTTTTTTCCCATTTTCTAAAGGCAAGGTTGTCTATTGTAAAAGGGAGTAGCTTATTTTGCGTCAATATTAGTTTTGGTATTTGGTAATTTATTTTATTTCTTTCTACATGTATCTTCTTCCATATATTGAGGAGATGGTGTAATACTGGAGAAGTTCTATGTTGTACCAATTTTTCGTCCCATTTATATAATATGTGTTCAGGTATCTTTTCCCCTATTTTATCTAATTCTAGTCTCGTCCAGTCTGGTTTTTCCCTTGTTTGATAAAAATCTGATAGGTACCTTAATTGTGCGGCTCTATAATAATTTTTGAAGTTTGGCAATTGTAAGCCTCCTTGTTTATACCATTCTGTTAATTTGTCTAGTGCTATCCTCGGTTTCCCCCCTCTCCATAAAAATCTCCTTATTATTTTCTTTAACTCTTTGAAGAATTTTTCTGTCAGTTGTATTGGCAATGCCTGAAATAAGTATAGTATCCTTGGAAAAATGTTCATTTTAATACAGTTTATCCTTCCTATCAGTGTTAGTGGTAGCTCTTTCCAATGCTCTAAATCGTCCTGTAGTTTTTTCATTAGTGGATTGTAATTGAGTTTATATAATTGGCCTAGATTTTTGTTTATTTGCACACCTAGGTATCTTATTGCCTGCGTTTGCCATCTGAATGGGGATTCCTCCTTAAATTTTGAGAAATCCGCGTTATTCATAGGCATTGCTTCACTTTTATTTACGTTTATCTTGTATCCCGACACTTCTCCATATTCCTTCAATTTCTTATATAGTTCTTTTATTGATAGTTCTGGTTCTGTTAAGTACACTATCACATCATCCGCAAACAGACTGAGTTTATATTCCCTGTCTTTTATTTTTATTCCTTTTATATTATTATCTCTTCTTATCGATTCTGCTAGTGGTTCTATAGCTAGCGCAAACAATAATGGTGATAGTGGGCATCCCTGCCGCGTTGACCTGCTTAAGTTAAATTGCTTTGATACATGTCCATTTACTGTCACTTTCGCTAACGGTCCCTTATATAATGCTTTAATCCAATTAATATACTTCTCCGGTAAACTGAATTTTTGCAATACTTTGAACAAGTAATTCCATTCTACTCTGTCGAAGGCCTTCTCTGCGTCTAAAGCAACTGCTACTGCCGGTGCTTTATTTCCTTCTACTGCATGAATTAAGTTAATAAATTTACAAATATTGTCTGTTGTGCGTCTTTTTTTGATAAATCCAGTTTGGTCTAAATTTACCATTTTCGGTACCTGTTCTGCTAATCTGTTCGCTAATAGTTTAGCTATTATCTTATAATCTGTGTTTAGCAAAGATATTGGTCTATATGACGCTGGTGAGAGTGGATCTTTCCCTTGTTTTAGTATCACTGTAATTATTGCTGTTTTACATGAATCTGGTAAGTTTTGTGTCTCATCAATCTGGTTGATTACATCCAGGAGGGGCGGTATTATTAGGTCTTTAAATGTTTTGTAGAATTCTATTGGGAGTCCATCCTCTCCTGGTGTCTTATTATTTGGTAAATTTTTTATTATCTCTTGTATTTCTACTGTTCCAAATGGTTCTGTTAATTTATTTTGTTCCTCTATTTGTAGTTTTGGTAGTTCAATTTTAGTCAAAAATTCATCTATTTTCCCTTCTTTCCCTTCGTTTTCGGTTCGGTATAATTGTTCATAGAATTCTCTGAAGTTTTCCTTAATTTCTTTTGGATTATATGTAATTTGTTTGTCTTTTTTCCTTGTTGCCAATACCGTTTTCTTAGTTTGCTCTGTCTTAAGCTGCCATGCTAGGATTTTGTGTGTTTTTTCCCCTAGTTCATAATATTTCTGTTTTGTCTTCATTATATTCTTCTCCACCTTATATGTTTGTAATGTTTCATATTTTATTTTTTTATCCGCCAATTCTCTTCTTTTGGTTGTATCTTCCTTTATTGCTAATTTTTTTTCTATGTTTATTATTTCCCTTTCCAACTGCTCTGTTTCCTGATTATAGTCCTTCTTCATCTTGGTTGCATAACTTATTATTTGCCCTCTAATGAATGCTTTCATTGCGTCCCATAGTATAAACTTATCTTCCACTGATTCCGTATTTACTTCAAAGTACATTTTTAATTGTTTTTCAATAAATTCTCTAAAATCCTGTCTTTTAAGTAGCATGGGGTTTAATCTCCATCTATACATTCTTGGAGGGATGTCTTCTAGCTCTATTGCCAATAACAGGGGTGAGTGGTCCGATAATAGTCTAGCTTTATATTCCGTTTTCCTAACTCTCCCTTGTATGTGGGCTGATAACAGGAATAGGTCTATCCTTGAGTATGTTTTATGTCTAGTCGAGTAGTATGAGTATTCCTTTTCTTTTGGGTTTTGTTTCCTCCATATGTCCACAAGTTTCATTTCTTGCATTGATTTAATTATAAATTTGGTTACTTTGTTCTTCCTGTTAATTTTTTTCCCCGTTTTATCCATATTTGGATCCAAATTCAGATTGAAATCCCCTCCTATTAGTATGTTCCCTTGCGTATTAGCTACCTTCAAAAAGATATCTTGCATAAACTTTTGATCTTCTTCGTTAGGTGAATATATATTAAGTAGATTCCAAAGCTCTGAATATATCTGACATTTTATCATAACATATCTCCCTGCTGGATCTATTATTTCCTCTTCTATTTTAAATGGCACATTTTTGCTAATTAATATAGCCACTCCTCTTGCTTTTGAATTATACGATGCTGCTGTTACATGTCCTACCCAATCTCTCTTTAATTTCTTGTGCTCCAATTCAGTTAAATGTGTTTCTTGGACAAATGCTATATCTATTTTTTCCTTTTTCAGTAAATTTAGTAGTTTCTTCCTTTTAATTTGGTTATGTATTCCATTAATATTTAGAGTCATATAGTTCAGCGTAGCCATTTTATATTTTGTTTATCTTCTCTTTCCGTTTTTCCATCATTACCTTTCCTCCTTTTCCATTTCTGTTTTCTTATTTTCAACTCTTTACCAGACAACATTCCTACAACATCCAACATTTTCCTTATTCTCCTATTTCTATCTTCTTTATCCCCAATCTCCCCTTCCCCTCCTGAGTTGCCCTTTATCCCTTGTCGGACAACCACATCTCCCCTCTCCATTTGGATTTGCGAATCCACTCGCAAGCGTCAACTGATTTTGCAGTGACCGCTCTTTTCCCCCCACCCAGCCCCCCCCAGAAAAGATTTCGTTTTTTATATGTCACAAAGGTCACTCTTTTAGTTCCCTCCTTATTCTCTCTATTCCATTACCTTCCCTTATTAATTCTTGTCTATACTTTCTATGTTTTCCTCTAATTACAGATACTTTCACATATGCCCGTTGTCTCTATTCACTCTTATACCTCTTTACCCGCATACATATCAATCGTGGTCATTTTTACCCTCCTTACCCGTCTTCATCCCTCAGTCTATTTTTGTCTTTACCCACATACATATCAATCGTGATAATTTTTGCTCTCATTACCCGTCTTCATCCCTCAGTCTATTTTTGTAATTGTTCTGCAAATTTTCGTGCTTCTTCTGGATCCGAGAATAGTCTGTTTTGTTGTCCTGGAATAAATATTTTCAATACCGCAGGATGCTTCAGTGTAAATTTATATCCTTTCTTCCATAAAATCGCTTTTGCTGCATTGAACTCTTTTCTCTTCTTTAGGAGTTCAAAGCTTATATCTGGATAAATGAAGATTTTTTGCCCTTTGTACTCCAGTGGTTTGTTGCCCTCTCTTACTTTTTCCATTGTCTTCTCCAGCACCTTTTCTCTTGTAGTATATCTTAGGAATTTTACTACAATAGATCTTGGTTTTTGTTGTGGTTGTGGTTTAGGGGCCAATGCTCTATGTGCCCTTTCTATTTCCATTTCTTGCTGTAGTTCTGGACATCCTAGGGCCTTAGGGATCCATTCTTTTATAAACTCCCTCATATTCTTGCCTTCTACATCTTCCTTAAGGCCCACTATCTTTATGTTATTTCTTCTGTTATAATTTTCCATTATATCTATTTTTTGGGCTAGTAATTCTTGTGTCTCTTTAGTTTTTTTATTAGATTCCTCCAATTTCTTTTTTAAGTCTTCTACCTCCATTTCTGCTGCTATTGCCCGTTCTTCCATCTTGTCCATTTTTTTCCCCATTTCTGTTAAGGTCATATCCATTTTATTTATTTTCTTTTCTGTGTTGTTTATTCTTCTTCTTAAATCATTGAATTCCTGTGTTTGCCATTCTTTAAATGACTCCATGTATCCTCTAACAAGAGCAAGTACCTCCTTTACCTTGCCTATCTTTTCTTCTTCTATTTCCCTGTACTCTTCCTCTTCCTCTTCTTCTTCCTCTAGGTTGACCATCTGTTGTTTCTTTGCTGCCCTTTCCTCCTCTTCTTTCTTGTTTCCATTGTCTTCTGTGGTGTCTTCTTGCTGCAGGTGTTCTGCAGCTGTCGTTGCCGGCTGTGGAGATCGACTCCCCAGCTGGTCCCCCCTCCCGTCGGTGTGTTTTTTTGTATGCGCATCGCGCATGCGCGAGGAGTCGCGCATGCGCGGTTGCGCACTTTTACTCGGCTCTGTGAGCCATTGTTGTAGTTCTCTTTCTACCGACCTGAGGTAGTGGGGTCTTCTCTCCGCAGCGGGCCTCTTCGGACAGGTAAGGCCTTCACCTTTTTCCTCCGTTGTCTTCTCTTCCTCTCTTCTTTCCGTTGATTTTGATTTTTCTCCTTTTGTCTCCATCTTCTTTCCACCTTTATATTCACTTTTCTTTAACTTGTATTTCTGTGCCTTTGTATTTTCTCTCGTTTTTCCCGACTTTTCTGGAGAGGGCTGGAGTTCACCGTCCGGCCACTACTCCATCACGTGACTCCTCCCCAATTTGTCATTTATCTCCATGAAATTACCTCATACCCATAGCCCTCTACTTCCCTTACATCCTTGTGCCTGTCTAAGTAAAAGACTTTTGCATGTACCAGCCTCCACCATGACCCTAGTAATGCATTTCAGGCATCCACCATACTCTCTGTAAAATAACATACCTCTGATGTCTCCTCTATAATTTCCTCCCTTCACTTCAAACTATTTCCTCTGGTACCTGTATACAAAATCTTGGGAAGAATAGATCAGGAGAAAGCAGAGAGTCTTTTGCCTCGAGCAGGTGACTTGGTAATTGGAGGTCAAATTGAGTGGGGAGAGATTTAATCAGAACTTGGGCAGTGACTTATTTTGCACAGAGGGTGGTCAATGTATGGAACGGAGAAGGTGGTTGAGGCAGGTACTATTGCAATGCTTAAGAAAATGTTGGATGGATGCATCGACAGGATGGGTTTGGAGGGATGTGGATCATCACAGACAGGTAGGACTAGTGTGGGTAGGACATTGTGGTCAGCATGGGCAATTTGGGCCAAAGGGCCTGTTTCTATGCTCCAAGACTGTATATAGCTCCAGGTCTCCCGTAAAGGCCACTTCTGTTATCCTGGTTAATTTTTCTACAATTTCTTACTTTCTCAAATCTTTTGATTATCCTTCCTGGCATGTCTCTGTAACTTAGCCAGGATGCTGTTAACTTAAGTTGGTAACTTAGTTATGTCAAGTTAGGCTCGAGCCCAAAACGTTGGTCATGTATCTTTATCTATGCTCTATAAAGGAGACTGTTTGACCTGCTGAGTTTCACCAGTGTTGGGTTTTTACTTCAACCACGGTGTCTGCAGACTTCTGGGTTTTACTTTTGCAAATTATTTTGGTTTTATTGTCTTTCTGTGGTTTAAGATGTTTTGCTACATGAATTCAAGCTACAACTTCTGGTGAATGTACTTCCTTTTGGCATCACTGCCTTGGGACTTGGCAGAAGCAAAACATGACAAGCCATAATTCTTGCTCCTGACTGTAGAAAGTGACTCACTGGCAATTGACCATAGATTTTGGGATATGCGCCAGAAACTGATGTGAGACAACTAAAAAAGGAAAGCAGCATATGGATGACTAAATGAGGTAGTGGAAGAGACAAACTACTCTTCAGTAATCATTGTCCAAGGCAAAACAAACAATGGCCTTTGTTGCAGCTTGTGTAATCGCTGAATGTAACACATAATTGTATTGCCTGGGAAGAGATTTGAAATTTTATTTAACTTTACAGTCACAGCACAGTAACAGGCCTTTCCACCCCACGAGCCTGTGCTGCCCAAATACACCCATGTTACCAATGAACATGTGGGGAAAAAACTGGAGCACCCAGAGGAAAGCCACGCGGACATGGGGAGAGCGTACAGACAGAGGTGGATTCGAACCCAGGTAGCTGGCGCTGTAATAGTGCGGTGCCAACCTCGGATCCACATCTCTCCTTAAGTAAAAACCTTGTTTCCTTTTACCCTCACAAAAAATATAATTTTTTTTATGCAGTCAATCGAAGAAAGCATGGAGGAAACCACTTGACTGAATCACAGGGAAGGGGCTCATAAACTTTGTGCAGATTCCTAAGGGGGCCAGAGCCAAAAAAAGGTTATGAATGGGTGCTCTAGTATGTGGGATTTTTACCTCCCCCCCCCCCGAAAAAAATATTCTGATTGCCCACCCTATCTATGCCTCTTATAATTTTATAAACTTCTGTTGAATCTCTCTCAGCATCCGAAAACAACCCAGGTTTGTCCAACCTCTCCTTGTAGCAGATACCCTCTAATCCAGGCAGCATCCTGATCGACCTCTTTTATATCCTTCCTGTAATGAGGCGACCAGAATTGTACCCACATTGTAAATAGGAACTGGCTGTACTTCTCCTCATGGCGTACAAGCAGTCTTAAGTGAACATGTCACAGTTGGCACTGACAACATCAGGACCTGTATGGATGAATGTGTTCCCACGTGCACATACCGTGAGTACCCCAATCAAAAGCCATGGATGAATCAAAGGATTCACATCCTGCTGAGAGCGAGGTCGGTGACTTTTAAAACCGACGATTCAGATCCCTACAGGATGTCCAAGTACCACCTACGGAAGGCCATCTTAGCGGCAGAGGCAATTACGTGGGAAGCTAGAAATAGAGTCAGAGACTCGTCAGCTATGGCAGGGCTTGCAGGCCATTACATGCTACAAGGCAAAGCCTAACATCATTTAATGGCTGTGTTGCTTCACTATCACATAAGTTGAACACCTTTTATGTTCACTTTAAAAAGGGGAACTCATTGGTACGAAAAAGCTGGCGTCCTTGCGATATCTGTCGCTGAGGCCAATATCAGAACATCGTTCAAGAGGGTGAATCCTTGCAAGGTGTCATGCCCTGATGGTGTACCTGGCAGGGTACCGAAAGTCTGTGCCAACCAACTTGCTGGAGTGCTCACGGACATCTTCAATCTTCTAATTGCTGCAGTCAAAAGTTTCCACGTGCATCAGTCATACCAGCACCCGAGAAGAACAGAGTGGGCTGTCATCAATGGCTGTGCCCAGTAGCACTGAGATCTCAGTTGTCGGCAGAATCACTGACAGAGATAGATCACCAGAGATATATCAGTTGGTGTAACAACAACCTTGCATTCAATGTTCACAAAACTAAGGAACTGATTGTAGACTTCAGGGAGGGGAAACCAGGAGAACACAAACCACTCCTCATCAAGGGGCCAGCAGTGGAGAGGAACTTCAAATTCTTGGGTGCCAATACCTCTGAAGATCTGTCCTGGGGATTTCATGTCGATGCAATCATGAAGAAGGGTTACCAGCAGCTATTCTTCATTAGGAGTTTGAGGAGATTTGGTACGTCACCAAAGACTAAAGAGCATTCTGACTGGCTCCATCACTATCAGGTACGGCGGTGCCAGTGCACAGGTCAGGAGAATACGACAGAGTTGTGAACTCGGCCAGCGTCATCACGGGCACCAGTCTTCACTCCATCAAGGACATCCACAAGAGGTGGTGTCTCAAGAAAACAACATCTATCCTCAAAGATTCCCCATCGCCCAGGCTATGCCCTCTTCACACTGCTACCATCAGGAAGGAGATACAGGAGCCTGAAGTGAAACACCCAATGGTACAAAAATTTCCCTCATATATCTGACACTACTTCATCTCTTTTGCATTAATTTAAAAGAGTAATTTAGAGCAAGTTTTTTCCCTGTGACACTGCTGAAAATCAACAAATTTTGTGACATGTTCATGACAATAAATTCTGATTCTGAACTTCAGGCATCTGGAAATACAAGACTTCGTATGGCTATCACAAGGCATGTCGTGCAGCTACAGTTCATGAGAGTTTATGGACACCAGTGGATTTCCAAGCAACAACAGTAAATATTGGCATTATTTTTTTTAAACTTTATTTATTTGTTCAAAGTACAGATAATAAGTAACATATATAACAATAAACCATAAACATGAACATTATATTTTATATATATAAAAGAAAGAAGAAAAAAAAGATCCCCCCCCTTCAGCCAACCCTCCTAAGGAGAGCCATAAAGAAAAGAAAAAAAAATTAAGAAAAAATTAAGTATACATATTAAAATCTAATCAACGTAAATCAAAATGTAAATATTCTGAATATGGCAACCACTTATTAATTAAAAAAAACTATAATTATCACGTGAAACATAGGTAATTTTTTCCATTATTAAACAATATTTCATCTCATTATGCCATCTATTAATATCAATCATGTTCGTATCTTTCCACATACTAGCAATACATTTTTTTGCTACAGATAAAGTTAGATGTACAAAAGCAAGTTGAAATTTATCTAATCCCAAAGCTTTTCAAAGGTTGCAAACTACCCAATAAAAATATTGTTGTATCTAAAGGTATTTTAATCTTATACAGGTATTCTAGAAACAATTGAAATATAATATATATATATGACCAAACCGCATGAAAAAAAGTTCCAACAGAGTTACCACATCTAAAACAGAAATCTGATTCATGAAAACCATACTTTTTTAATTTTTCAGGTGTTAAATATAATTGATGTAAAAAATTATAGTTAATCATTGCATAACGTGCATTTATCAATCTAGTTACACTATCATAACAAATATCTAACCAGTCATCCTCGGAAAAAATAAAACCGATATCCACTTCCCATTTACCTTTGGATTTATCCCAACCCTTTTTATCCATACCATCCTGTAATATTTGATACATAGATGAAATATAACCCTTCTCTGGTACCTTCATAAGAAAGGTCTCAAATTTAGTCATTGCAGGTAAAATCATATCTCTACCAAACATACATTTTACCAAAGATTGAATTTGATAATGAAGAAATAAAGAGTTCTTATCAATACCATTACTGTCCCTCATCTGATTAAAAGATAAAAATTTACCTTCTTTAAAACAATCTCCCAAATTTTCCACACCTTTAAATCTCCAAAATAATAAACTGATTATTTATTGAAAAAGGAATAAGTTGATTATTAAACAACGGAGTCAAAGCCAATAATTCACCCCTAGAACCTATCATTTTCTTTTTCTTTGTCTGTAACTTCATTAAATGTTTTAATATAGGCACATTATATTGCTGCAACAAATTTACATTCCATCTAAACAAAAATTGATGTATTTCAAATTCAGAAATATTTGCCATCTCAATTTTGGCCCAACTAGGAGGCCGTTCTAAATCCATCAATGAACTAATAAATTTAAGTTGGGTAAATATTGGCATCTTGACGGTCGTCAGCTTGTTGTTGAGCTGGAATTAGAGCAGCAGACATTTGTCTTTCTGTGATTGCTGTGGAACAAGTGTCATCAGCCAGCCCTGTCAATCATAATTTTGGGTTTCTTTCTTTAAAGCTGCAACACAACATTACTGAATCTCTTTCATTACTATTGTATTTTTAAGCAGGATCTAGCCTTATGCACTTTGAGTGTGCCAAAAAAAAATAGTGGTAAACCAAGTGTGAAACACAAATATCTGCAAATGTTCCAATTGCAGTAAGAACACAGCAATGGTTCTCAACCTTTTTCTTTCCACTCATATGCCACTTTAAGTATTCCCTATGCCATAGAGATTCTGTGTTTAGTAAAGGATTGCTTAAGGTGGTCTGTGGGTGGAAAGAAAAAGTTTGAAAACCACTGTTTTAATCGTTCCCTAATTGACTCGTTATATGCACGGTTTCATAACTCCAAAGAAAAGGGGCCAATGACAATTTTTTAATCAAGCAAAATATTTCAGTAACAATTGGGTCTAGAGCAGTGGTTCTCAACTTTCCCTTCCCACTCACACTTCTGGTTGGGGGAAAACCTAAATGATTTTGTGGGGACACAGTTCTCTGCAGGTTCTCCTTAATGGCCCTAGTGCAATTAATCAGGTCCTCAGCTGAGTTCTTGAATGCCGTTCAAACCATTAACTCCAGGCAGTTCTTCAGCCTCCCGCGGCCACCTTCTGTTTATCCTGATCTCTGGAGCCTCGCTTTCTGGGCTCCGTCTGTATGAAGGCGGGAGGAGCTCCACCAGGTAAACTGACTTGCTTCAATGGGGTCATGGTTAAGAACGATAGGGTATTCCTTATCTAAGTGTAGTGGTAAATCCATTGTGATGGGACCTCTGGTGCAGCAGGTTACTTGCTGGTAATAATTGGGAAGGGCTTTCTTGAGATATGCGAGACAGGATGGGCCATTTTTTGTTCTTTTTTTGTATAATCAATTTTTAATAATATATAAACAAAAATGAAAAATGGAAAAGAAAAAATATTACAAATTAAAAGTTGCATAAACCCTACAAAAAAATTAAATTTTCATCCGTGCATGAAATTTCTTTTACAAAAATTAAAGAACTAATGTTCAAATGTTCATAAGCCAATTTAAATTTAATGACTTTTGTTCCTGTTTATTGCTTGAGTTTTTCAAAACGTGCCATTTTGTTGCTAATAGCAAACCGCGCGTCTGCCTGTGCACCCAAGCGATTTCTAGATTTTGTCTTGATTGACAAAAGGGCACTAAATCCAGACTCACACAAGTACGTCGTCGCGAAGGGGATGAGCACAGTGAGTGCTTTTTCACAAAGTCTTGGAAACATGTCCATTGCCGAACACCAATATTGTTCCAAAATTTTGCTTTCAAACTGCATTTCAAGAACAAGATTTGTGCACTGTTCAATAAGATCTTCCTTTAGCTCTTGATCATCCGACGGGATGGGCCATTTCTTGTTTGCAAACCACATCATGCAGCTTTATGAGTGCCTGTTAGTAATCGGCATCAGGGGGAATATAAACACCAGTGAAAACCACTGATGATAATTCTCGAGTTGGATAGGAAGGTCAGCATTTAATTGATAGTTGCTCTAAATCAGTGGAAGAAGAGGTCGACATGACCCTAACACCCATGTCCCAGCCCATATTAACGCCCCCTCTCCCTTTGAAAGAATCTGAGTTCCTGTACACTCTGTGAATGGTGAAACACTCTGGATCAACGAAACCAACGTTTTGGGCCGAAGCCCTTCTACAAAGTATGCATTTCAATCAGAATTGATGTAATACTTTCTGTTTCTGGTTATTCTGGTGCTATGGTAGTTACACTCCTGGACAATCAGTCCGGGACTAACAGTTCAGGGCGGCACGGTTGGCCTAGCGGCTGGTGTTTCACTGTTACAGTGCCTGCGATCTGGAACAAGATTCGAATCCTGCGCTGTCTGCGAGGAGTTCGTATGTTCTCCCCGTGTCTCCATGGGTTTCCTCCAGGGGGGGTTCCGATTTTCTCCCACCGCTCGAAATGTACCAGGGGGGTGAGAGGTTAACGGGGTGTAAATTGGGCAGCATGGGCTCGTGGGCCGAAATGGCCCGTTACCGTGCTGCAGGATGAAATTTTTAAAATATTTAAATTTTAAACTTAATTCAGGAAGGTGCGTTTAAATCCCATTGCAGTGGTTGTGGAATTTCATTTCAAATAATTAAATATAATAAAAACAGGCTTCAGTAAAGTTGACTAGAAAAAAAATCGCTAGACTGGTTTAAAGACTCACCTGTCCTTCTGGGAAAGAAATCTGCCATTCTGGACTCCATGTGATTCAACAATTTGGGTGATCGTAGTCTAGCAAGCCACTCAGATATTATCCCTGTATTGCTGCTGAGGTTCACGAAGGCAGCCCATTGCCCTGCTTCCCACACGATGAGCAATGAAGTGAGGCCAGCAAAATCGGCAAGAAAAAAAAAGCCTGGGTTCTCTTGTAAAAGTAGTTACCACGAGGAACTGTGGTGGGTGTGGTCTGGCTAGAGAAACAAATACATTATACTGTCGAATTTTTAGAATAAGCAATTAAAATGATGAATCATGTTGCACAGAAGATTGGCTTCATTTATTCATGCTGTTATTTTGATTCCACAGGTATAAAGCCATTCAATATCATTATGCTTAAATCAAGCCAACAGCAACATGGCTTCCTTATCCTTCTGTCTCCTTTCCTCCATCTTCCCACCCCTTCCCTTAGTTCTCCTATCAGAGAACTCCCCTTCTTAGCCCTCTGCCCTCTCCCTCTATCACCTGACAGCTTCCTTCTCTTTTATTCTCCCACCTGTATCCACCACTCCCCTTCCTCCCTCCTCCCCCCCCCCCCCCCCCCCCCCCGCCTCGTCCTACCTTTTTATTCAGGTATCTACTTGCTTTTTCTCTTATTCCTGACAAAGGGCTTAGGCCCGAAAGCGTTGGTTTTCCTTGGTTACAGATGGTGCGAGAGATTTTCCTGCACCTTCGTGTATCACACTCAACCCTGGCATCTGCGGAATTTCTTCTTCAACAGGAATGACGCGGTTATCCCTTCCCTGCATTTGCTGAGAAAGAACAAGGAAACAATAAGTGTCTTGGGCAGTTGGAACAGGGGGTGCCTTTTGTGGGCTAGTGGTGATAATGATAATAGGGTTTGTTGTCATATACCCTGTACAGTAAAATCCCCATTTTCTGGAATTCAAGCAACCGGCAAAGAAATCACAGAAAATAAATAGGTAAGAATTGTGAAAGTTTAAAATTGATGCCCACAGCAGTCCACACAACATGTAATCTCAAGCAATGGGAAAATTTTCTTATCCAGCATTTACCAATCCCCATAGGGGATTTACTGTGTAATGCAGTGAGAAGAGGTTGTGACCAAGGGTGACGGGGTTCCTTTCTGATGTTGGTTGCCTTTTTGAGGCAGTGCTTCAAGTCTTCAATGGATGGGAGGTCAGAACCTGTGATGGGCCTGGCTATGTTACATTCTGAAGCCTCTGCATTCCTGGGCAGTCGAATCCCTAATCCAGGCCACGATGCAACCCACCAGTGCAATTTCTACGATGCACCCTGCACCTGAGTGTTCAACGACATGCCAAATCTCCAAAGCTTCTTCGAAAGTGGAGGCATTGGTGTGCCTTCGTTGGTGTGCTGATTCCAGGAGAGGTGTTCTGAAATATGGACTCCCAGGAACTTGAAGGTTCTGACTCTCTCCATCTCTGTCCCATCCCATGCGGACTGGTGCGTGGTCTTTCAGCCACTCCTGTGTGTGAGCGAGTTGGTGTCAGAGGGGTATTTGTATCATCACCATATGTGATGTTTAGGTCCATGTGTGAGAGCTCTTGCATTGTAGTATCTTGTAAGGCTGCACAGTCCATTACTAATGTACTCTGTTTATGAAACTCACTGATTTCAAGTAGAAACATTCCGCCAATTTATCACTATCAGATTGATTGAAGGGACTGTGGTCCTTATATGATGAAGTTCACACAAAATGCTTAAAGTTAGGAATTTGCCCCATAAAATTAATTGTGAGAGGAACAACACTTCATCATCAGCAGGAAATACAAATTACAAAGAAAGATTTAGAAATAGAGACTCAATCAAGGACAAAATTCTTTTATTGTCAAGTAATAAAAACATGTATTATCACACAAAATTGTGTTCAGTATGCTGTAAGGCAGAAAAAGATTTGCCATCAGCAGAATTTACAGTCAGAGAAAGAGAAGCAAAAGAGACTCCCTTCAAAGTGACCGATGAGTCGCCTTCAGCGCAGCCTCTGCAGCCACACAGACCAGTCCAATCTATCGACAACCTGAGCTCCAGATCCAGACCTCTGACACGATCCAGGGGATCAGCGCCTGAGGACCCTTGGGATCCTCTTTCCCCCTTTGGCAGCCCTTCGCACCCGGTTCTGATACCTTCTGCCCATTCAGCCAGTCTCGAGCCTGGTGTGGGTCCTTGGACCACGTTGCCTGCAGCCTGCGTGGGTTCTTCGCCTCAGGTCTCCAATAGCCTGTTCGGTTGTAGAGCCCCTCAGTGGTCCGCCACTTTGGTCACCACTGTGTCAGTTCGTCTCCTCTGCTTCTCCTCAAATGGGGCAATACTCTCTCTGTTTTCTGGTGCCCTGCCCCAGTTCTCTGTCTCTCGGAGGCTGTAACTCTTTGAGCCTGCTCCCAGCACCAACGCCGCAACATCGCAGGATTTAAAAAAACACGATCACCTCCTTTAACAGGCTATTGGCAGTTGGACTGGGCAGTAGAACCCTGCGGAGGAGTATTGTGTCTTCGATTTCCCACTCTCCCTGGGTCTACACCATTGTCTTTGGAGCAGTTCTGGCAGCACCACAATTTTTAGTTCAAGTTCATTATAATCAGCGTTTCTCTGGCCCGCACATACACACACAATACACAGCACATAATAATCACATTAATACATAAAGAGATCATTTAAAATAAATATTTTAGAAAGATTTACTCAGTTACATGATACCATTCATCAATCTCACAGACAGTCTTTCCTGCCTTTTTTTCTGCCTTACAGAGGACATCCCTGATTTTGGTGCATCAATACCATCTTCTTAATGGTAGTGGGTCAAAGATACAGTGTGCTGGATGGAAAAGGTCCGCAATAATTCTTTGAGCTCTATTTAAGCAACACTCCTGGTGAATGCCATCAGTAGAGGAAAGGGATCTTCTCTGCCATTCTGATGAACTTTTCTGCATTGACCTGGTCCAACGCTTTGCAGCTATGATGCAGGCAGACGGGACACTCTCATTTGTGCTCCTGTGAAATGTTGCCAAGCTGCGGGCTGATAGCCACGCATTGCTTGGTCTTCCAGTTATCATGGTAGATTAACAGAAGTAACAGTAATGGGAGGATTCAATACTTTTCTGCTAGGAAATTAAAGCAATTAAGAGCAGATTACATCATTTAAACAACTGCTTTCTCTCAAGGCCACGAATTTGAAATTATAGTATCGGAGGATAACTTCTGTTTTTAGCCTCATGACACAGGAGTGGGCCACGCACTTCCTCAGGTCTGGTCTGCTGTTCAGTATGATCATGGGTGGTCTCGACCAGGCATCAACTCCCGTCTGAGCACACTCCCAATCGATATGGTTAACTAAGCACCTTATTACTATCATTGCCTAAAACATGTTCGATTCGACATGGGACTGCAGAGGTAAAACACTCAGTACGTTAAAACAGAACTGAGAAGGGAACACTGTGGTCCGGAATTTGCAAGGCTTTGAGTTTTAGTGGAATAGCATCATCTGTGCCAGCTGAAAACATTAAATAATGGAAAGAACGTAACTCAAGTTCCCAGCAAAGTCTAAATCTGGCACCAAATTTACAACTGCTCTGTAAAGTATCATAAGGAAACATAGTTTGGTGAGAATCACATGAGTGTTATAGGATCTGCTCCTAAGGATTTTAAGAAAGCTTAGATTTATATTTTGTTATCACGACCCAATGGATATCCTCAAGTGTTCTATGGCCAAGATCGTGAGTGAATGTTGATGTAATGTGGGATCCTTGCCTACATTTCAGAGATCCTCCAGGGAATGAATCATTTTAAGTTTGTCGGAAAATATTTGTCCAAAATGTCAAAATACTGCAATTTTTCAGTAATCAAACAGCAGCACCTTTTTTCAATTTGCAGTACGGGCACCAGTTTGGTTCTGGCACTTGCAAAAGGGATAGAAAGTTGTGTTCAGTTCAACTCTTGGGCTTGAATACACAGTTTAAACTGAGGCATTTCGGCAAAGCCGAGGAAATGTTTTAAAATGTAGGTGTTCAGCACAGCAACAGGCGCATTTGGCTGCCCAAATACCCCCAATTAACAAATCCCTCATATGTTCTGAAGGGTGGGAGCTATCTGGAGCACCTGGAGGAAACCCAATCAGACATGGGGAGAATGTTCAAACTCCTATGGATTCGAACCTGGGTGGCTGGTGCTGTAGTAACGCTGTGCTGACCACTATACTAACCATGGCTCCATATTAAATATTAAAATGTAAATGCTTCCAAGATGTTAGATAAAGAGCAGAAAATGCCTAAGCATCATTAAGACCTCTGTGCTAAGGAAAACAGATTCTTTCTATTTATTCTGTCCAATATTATACATCTAATTAAATTTACTCTCATCCTCTGTTCCATAAATAAACTTTAATTCTTTTTTAATATTTTATTACCAAATAAAATTCACAATACAAATCTTTAGATTAGTCTAATCCATTATACATGTATATATATCCTACTCCCCTCCATCCCTCTCCCCTAAAGCCCCAAGAAAGAAGGAAGGAAGAATGAAAAAGATACAAGATGTAAGAAGAAAGAGAGTCCAGAGAGTCCTTTCCCAGAGATCATATTTACTATCAAATAAAGGAGGTCACCAAGGATTGAGGTTACCAGAAAAATAATTAAATATTCATTCCAACACTCTGCAAATGTGGGTGCCATATTTTCCAAAACATATGGTATCTATTCCTTAAGCTATATGTAATTTCCTCAAGAGGTATACAACTATGAATTTCTGCATTCCATCCCTCCATTCCTGTTTCTGATTTCCAAGTTATAGCAATACATTTCCTAGATACTGCTGAGGCCATATTTACAAACTTTATTTGATACATATTTAATTTTAATTGAGGTGTAATACCTTTAATATTACTTAACAGAAATAGCACTGGATCCTGCAGGAATTTGATCCGTTATTCATTCTAAAACCTGTTAATTTAATCTTTTCTCATAACTATAATGTTCTAAACCTGGAATCTCCTCTAAACTCTCTCCTGTGCAATCACACTTACATTGCCTTTCTCTGCTCATATCAAAGTTCAGATTTAATTGACATCTCATACAGCCTTGAGATTCTTTTTCCTGTGGACCAGGTAGAATTATGAATTATCGGTAATGTTAAACTGTACTCAAGAAGAAGGAAATGTAAACAAAAGAAATAAATGTAAACAAATGACTGTGCAAATACAGAAAAATAAATAATCAGTCATAAATGATGCACAAAGGAAGAGTCCTTAAATAAGTCTCTGAGTTTGTTGATGGAAGTTTGGCAACTGTTCCTGAACCTGGAGGTACATATCTTGTGGCACCTTTCCTAATGGCAGCAGCGAGAACAGAGCGTGTCCTGGGTGGTGTGGGTCTTTGATGATTGCTGCTGCTCTCTGATGGCAACACTCCAGGTAGATGTTCTTGATGATGGGGAGAGTTTTGCCTAGGATGCACTGGGCTGTGTCCATTACCTTTTGCCCCAAATGGCAGCCTGTGATGCAGTTGGTCAGCACACTTTCCATATTTCAGGGGTTGGTTTGTTTGCACAGCTTATCAATGGAGGAGGATTAGTACCAAAGCTTTTTAGTTCTCAATTGTCCTTGGTGATGATTTGCTGAGACAACACTTAAAGAAATCACACATCTCTCACTGCTCCTCCTCTATGGTTCAAGGGTGAAGAATGTTTTAAAAGTGTCTTTTATTGTTTCTGTAAGAGACGGAAGTTTGTACTTCCCAAAGGTTTCATGAAACATCAGCTTACAGAAAATCGTGCTTGGTTGGCAGGCTTCAGAAACAATGCTCGCCAATGTTTGCAGTCAGATTAACACAAGCACAAGCCCACGAAAGCATCTTGCCCTGTAAAAGATTTGGATGTTCTCGAATGGGAATGACTCCTGGTTGCCCAGAGCCTGCCCTAACCACACTAAGCACCAGGAGTCCAGATCCATTACCAAACTGAGCACCGCGAATCCAGTCCAGGAGGCAAAACAAGCACCATCGACAAACTAGATAAAGATATAGGGAAAATCCACCCACTTATACACAGACAATGACAAGTGCCACAGGGGTGGTAATGGTGTAAATGTACAGTGATGGAAATGTATGGATATGACACTAAGGGAAGAGACTTTGGAGAGTTTCTCTCTTGTAAATAATTTATTGAATAAAGTCTATTTTTGATTAAAATATATGCACAGATAATACAAAGGAACAGAAAACAATTACGCGAACTACTTAAAGCGATGCAGCTTGCTTCAGTGAGGAATAATGCAAATAGATAGTGCACCATGTGTCAGCAAGGGGTTTGTGAGAAATACCTGCCCCACTTCAACCTGGCTTTCTCTGCAATGATTCACCAAGCCAGAAGAGTGATGATACAGGCATACCCCTTGATTGGATGAAATGATTCATCCCTCCCCACCAATCGCATCCCCCCTCGGCACCTTCTCCTGTAGGTACAGGAGGTGCCTATGTACCCACACCTCCTCCCTCACCATGGTCTGAGCCCCTAAACAGGCTTTTCATGTGAAGCAACACTTCACTTGTGTATCCGCAGGACTGATTTACTGCATCTGGTGCTCCCTTTGTGGCCTTCCCTACATCAGGGAGACTGGGTGCAGACTAGGAGATCACTTCGCTGAGCACCTTCACTCCGTCCGCATCAGTGACAGGGATCTCCTAGTGGTCTGTGGTGATATGTAATTACACCACTGGGTCACCAGGGGTCATCCCGGTGACCTTGTATATAAAGCAGTCCAGAGCTACTGTCTAGCCTTCCAGGTTTGTCTTGCAGAGAGACAAGACCTCTTAGTGTACATATTAGTTTATTAAAGCTGTCTTATACTCACACTGCTGTTGTGGTTATTGTCAGTACAATTTAATAAACTAATATGATAGCTACTAGGATGAAAGCTGCTTCTACTCCAACACGCATTCCTGACCACCTGGAATGGAATCCGAGGATGACTAGCAAGCATGTACTTCCAAGGACAGAGACAGCGAGGAACCGCTGTACTGGAATTGTGGTGGAATGCAGGGAAGACCACAGAAGTATGATAGGGCAGGTAAGAAACGGCCAAGAGCCCTGCCTGCCCATGGATTCGCCAGTACAGGCGCCGCCAACCCTAAACCCCGGTCTGATCAGAAAGGGGCCACTACAAGTGCGGGTGGAAAGATCTCCATAAGTCATGCTCCCGATCGCCATGTATGTGCAGAATTTCCAACCACTCCAGAGCCAGGGAAAGCAGACACCGCTACCGTCACTCCCCCAGTAGCAGCTCCCAGTACCCCAGGGTCCAACTTTGCAACACCTAAGGGACCAGAGACTGCGGCTTAGCTATGTGCTGCGACCAGACAGGTTGGAGCTCAACCCCAGAAATCCCGGAGCCGGCACACACTTCGGCTGCTGGCAGAGATGCTTTCTGAATTATGTGGAGGGTGCTGAGGCATCGGATAAAGAGCTATTAATGCTGCTGTTGGCCCAGCTGGGAGATCACCCTTACTCCCTTATACAAGATGCCAGGTCCTACCAAGAGGCAATGAGCTTTAGCAGAGGCATTACAGTAAGGGGCATAGTGAACTCTACTCCCGGTACAGACTCATGACCAGGTCACAAGTAGGGGAGTCTGCCAGAAACTTTATACTCTCTCTGAAAGACCTGGCAGGAGGCTGCAACTTTAAAGCAGTATCAGCTCAGGAGTACGCGGAGGACCTTATTAGGGACAGAATTGTTGCGGGCATAAGGTCCACTGAGACGAGACATCGATTGCTGGAGAAAGGAATGGTGGGGCTAGATGAGGCAGAGACTATTGCAGAAGCTTTAGAAAGCACCAGGAAAGAATTGGAGGAGTACTCATAGGACCCTGGGGCTGGGACAAACGCCACACTGCTGGACTCTCTAGCCCCACGAAAAGAAAAGTATGCTGCCTCACAGGAATTCACAGCAGCAGCACACCTTGAGGGTCCCAAATGCTTTTTCTATGGACAAAGAAAGCACCCCAGAGCCCTCTGCCCTGCCAGAGAAAATGTCTGTTCCAATTGTGGAAAACGTGGGCGTTATGCAAAAGTCCGCAGAAGCCCCAAGGCCACAGCCAAGGTCCATTCTCATGCTAATGAGAGGCTGGAAAGCTCTTCTTTCTTCACAGACAAACAGAAGAAGAAGAATGCTATGTGCAGCCGGCCATCTTGGACAAATCCTACAAAGCAGAAGACACAGTCTTCAGGAGATGAATATGACACTGAGTACTATCGGATGGAAGGACACGCCAGACTTGCTTCCTTATGCATGAATCAGGCGAGTCCACACAATTTAACTGACGCCACTGTGTGCATCAGAATTAATGATGTGAGGATAAATTGCTTAATAGATAGTGGAAACACTGAAAGTTTTGTTGACAGGGGCTAGTCAACCGCCTTGCCCTCCCCACATGCCAGAGTGAGCACCAGATCCTGTTAGCAGCCAGCAGCCTTGCAGCTGAGGTAAAAGTGTTTTGCAGGGTTACTCTAGAAATCAAGGGCACAAAATACAAAGGGTTCAAATTACTAGTACTCCCTCACCTCTGTGCCCCATTACTATTGGGGTTAGATTTTCAGTGCCAGTTAGAAAGCATTACAATAGTGCACAACGGGCCTCACGAAGAAACAACACTGCCACTTGTCTGTCCTGAACATAGAACCCTCTCCGCTGTTCACACACCTGACCCCAGAATGCACACCAATAGCCACAAAGAGCAGGAGGTATAGCCCGAGGGATAGAGCCTTCATTAAGACAGAGGCCCACAGGCTACTACAGGAGGGCATCAAAGAGCAGAGCACCAGTCCCTGGAGAGCCCAGGTGGTTGTAGTAAAGTCAGGAGAAAAACTGCACATGGTAGTGGATTACAGCCAGACAATCAACAAATTTACACAACTAGATGAATACCCCCCTGCCATGCATAGCAGACATGGTCAACAACATTGCGCAGTATAAGGTGTTCTCCACCATAGACCTGAAGGCAGCATACCACCAACTGCCCATTAGAAACAGCGATCGCACTTACATGGATTTGAGGCAGACGGCAGGCTGTATCAATTTCTGCGACTTCCCTTCGGTGAGTTCCAACTGAAAGCGGTGTTCCCCTACTTAGACAACGTGACAATCTGTGGCCACACTCATGACACGAATTTAAAACGTTTCTTCCAGGCAGCCGAGGAAAGGAACCTAACGTAGAATAGGGACAAATGACAAATGCATCTTTACTGCCAGGAGATTGCCAATCCTGGGCTACATAGTGCAGAATGGGGAAATCAGCCCAGACCCAGCCCGTATGCGCCCTCTCCTCGACCTCCCAGTGCCACATACGCTGAAAACACTAAAAAGCTGTTCGCTTACTATGTCCAATGGGTCCCCAACTACATTGACAGGGCCCGCACACTTATAAAAGCCTCATTTTTCCCACTGTGCCCAGCAGCCACCAGAGCATTCAGGGACATTAGGGACCATATTGCTAAAGCTACCATGCGGTCCATAGATGAGTCGATCCTGTTTCAAGTCGAAACTGATGCATCCTATGTGGCTCTGGCAGCCACCCGAAACCAAGACGGATGACCAGTGGCCTTTTTCTTGCAAACCCTACAGGGACAGAAGTAAGACACTCAGCAGTAGAGAAGGAGGCCCTAGCCATTGTGGAAGCGGTAAGGCACTGGCAACATTATCTGGCATGCAAACACTTCACCCTCGTCACGGACCAACGGTGTGTGGCTTTTATGTTCGATAACCAGAACAGGGGGAGAATTAAGAACGATAAAATCCTGCGCTGGCAGATAGAATTGTCTACATTTAACTACGACATTCTATACCGCCCTGGGAGACTCAACGTGCCATCCTTAACCACACATCCCAGTTGCAGAGCTTGCACAATGAGCTGGGCCACCCGGGGGTCGCTAGACTGTTTCACTTCATTAAAACCTAAAACCTCCCATTTTCGGTAGAGGAAGTGAGGTCAGTGAATAAGAGCTGCCCCATCTGTGTGGAATGCAAACCGCAATTTTACCGGCCACACAAAGCCACCCTGATAAAAGCTACCAAACCTTTTGAGCGCTTCAGCGTTGATTTTAAAGGCCCAATCCTGTCCAATAATAGAAATGTCTATTTCCTAAACGTAATAGATGAATATTCCCGTTTCCCCTTCGCAATCCCGTGTTCTGATGTATTAGCAGCCACTGTTATAAAATGCCTCCAACCCATCTTCAGCATATTTGGGTACCCAAACTGCATACACACAGACAGGGGAGCTGCATTCATCAGCACAGAAATACAGCAGTACTTGCACGAGAGATGGATTGCTACCAGCTGCACTACAAGTTACAATCCCGAGGGAATGGACATCGAAAGGGAAAATGCCACTATCTGGAAAACAGTCCTCTTGACTTTAAAAGCAAAAGACCTGCCTGTTACTAGTTGGCAAGAAGTGTTGCCAGAAGCCCTACACGCTATATGTTCTTTGTTGTGCACTGCCACTAACATGACCCCACATGACCGTATCTTTTCTTTCACAAGGAAAGCCACGACGGGCACAGTGCTGCCTAAATGGATGATGACACCGGGACCTGTTCTCTGGAAGCACTGCAGACCCACAAAGCGGACTCGCTGGTGGATCAAGTGGAGTTGAGGCACGCGAACCCTCAGTATGCCTTCATCACATTCCCAGGTGGAAGAGAAGACTCGGTGGCCACCAGGAATCTCGCGCCGGCCGGATGTGTGAACAACGCGGAGGAAACACAGATGTCTACGGGTCAACAAGGAGCACAGCAGCAGTCACCAGGACAGTCGTCCATCAAGTCACCCCAGAGGACTATACCACCCACCCCAGAAATCAGGACCCTGGGTACCCCCGCACCACAAAATATCACCACCCGAGACGATGGCAGGACCTAATCCCATACAAGAGGATCCCCAGCCCACACGGCCACATGACCAACCAGTATTTCCCACTCCCACACCTCCACCAAGAAAGACAGACCGCACTCCCCACCCTTATACCACTACCAAGGAGGTCCAGAAGGCAATGGAAGCCATAAAAAATTTTGGACACAAGCAAGGGAAGGAGGTCGGGGGGGGGGGGGGGCAGTGGATAACAATTTTTAAAGGTGGGGTGAATGTGGTGATATGTAATGACACCACTAGGTCACCAGGGATAATCTCGGTGACCTTGTATATAAAGAAGTCCGGAGTTACAGTTTAGCCTTCCAGGTTCGTCTTGCAGAGAGATAAGACCTTGTAGTGTACATATTAGTTTATTAAAGCTGTCTTATACTCGCACTGCTGGTGTGGTTATTGTCAGTACATGGCCAACCATTTCTGTTCTGCATCCCACTCCCACACTCACATGTCCTGCAAAACCACCCGCAAATTGGAGGAACAACGCCTGATTTTCCGTCTGGGCACTCTCCAGTCAGATGGCATGAACATCGACTTTTCCAGTTTCTGCCCATCTGCTCTCCTTGTCCTTCCCCCTGTCAGATCTCCACCTCTATTCACCCAGGCATCCTTCCTCCGCTTGCTCGCTGCTCTGCCTTCCCTCCCTTCTCCACCTATTACCTCCTGCCTTTGCATCCACGTCTCCCCCTTACCCTTTTATTTGGATGCCTGTCCTTATGTCTGTTTACTTTTGCTCTCTAAAGGACCCTGCTTGACTTGCTGAGTTTCTCCAGCTTTGTGTTTTTACTGGATGAAATGTCAGGTCAGAGCACTTTTATGATTCGGATAAAACTTAAAATGATCTGTAGTAAAACACAAGAGCCTGCAGACACCGTGATTGAAGTAAAAACCCAATGTCAATTGGGTCAATGAGTCACCAAAAAGCTTTGGTGCTAATCCTTTATATAATATAGATAAAAGTATATTATCTTTGCTCTTAAAAAGTACAGTTTGACCTGCTGAGGATCTCCAGTATGGTGTTTAAACTTATTTGTGTTCTTGTTCCTCACTACCTTCAATTTAATTTGAAATTAGATGTTTAAAATTGGTGAATTTTAACATGAAACCCTGCAAAACTCAACAGACCAGGTGAGAGGGGCAGCACACCACCCTCGGATGCAGCAATTGGATTGGCGGAGTGGACGGAGAGCGACGTGTTTTAATTGGTTGACTTGTACCGGAGGGGCGGGCGTTATTGGATGCACTGGCACCATTGGCGAGGACCGGTGAGGCGCGCAGCGGATTGGATGGGAGGTGTGTCACTCCGGATAGGGGGCCGGGACAGCCGTCCCGAGCGGACGGGTCAGCGTCCGGCCTTTTGGACTTGAGTGAAGGGGGTCTCTCCCGCTGCGTGACGGCTGTCTGCGGTCCGCATTGACGCCCCGGCCCACAGTGGCAGAGAGGCAGCCTCAGTGGTGACTCTACCTCCCTCCCGCCTCCCCCCTGCCCGCAGTGGGTGTCCAGCACCATCCCCTCCCTCCCCCTGCCTGCTGCCTGCCCAGCGCCACCCCCTCCCTCCCCTGCCTGCTGTGCCCAGCGCAACCCCCTCCCTCCCCTGCCTGCTGTGCCCAGCGCAACCCCCTCCCTCCCCTGCCTGCTGTGCCCAGCGCAACCCCCTCCCTCCCCTGCCTGCTGTGCCCACGCAACCCCCTCCCTCCCCTGCCTGCTGTGCCCAGTGCAACCCCCTCCCTCCCCTGCCTGCTGTGCCCAGCGCAACCCCCTCCCTCCCCTGCCTGCTGTGCCCAGCGCAACCCCCTCCCTCCCCTGCCTGCTGTGCCCAGCGCAACCCCCTCCCTCCCCTGCCTGCTGTGCCCAGCGCAACCCCCTCCCTCCCCTGCCTGCTGTGCCCAGCGCAACCCCCTCCCTCCCCTGCCTGCTGTGCCCAGCGCAACCCCCTCCCTCCCCTGCCTGTAGTGTGCCCAACACAACACCCTCTCTCACCCAACCTGTGTGCCCAGCACCATCACCTCTCTCCCCCTGCCTGCAGAAACTCCCTTGCTCAGCCTGGTGCCTGTGCCCAGAGCACCCTTGCCCACGCAGCTGCTGTGTGTGCACAGAACAACTCACACTCATGATCCCTTGCACTGACAGTTGAATCTCGCAGCACTCATGATGTCTCTTTCCAAAGGTAAGTTTGAAGCTGTCAGGCTGTTGATTCTACTTTACTCGGTTGTATTTATGATGGTATTATTTATTAAAAGTTATTTCTAGATGCCTTTTATCCTTGTTTTCTAAACCATACTCTTCAGTGTAGAGTTAAAATATGAATACATATTATGTGTATTGTGAGATTTGCTAGTATTACTATAAGTAACTGCCTGCCTGTGGCCTCAGTTGGTTTCATTGATTCACTATTACATAAAGGTCTGGGGGAGGAGTCACGTGATGGAGTAGTGGCCGGACGGTGAACTCCAGCCCTCTCCAGAAAAGTCGGGAAAAACAAGAGAAAATACAAAGGCACAGAAATACAAGTTAAAGAAAAGTGAGTATAAAGGTGGAAAGAAGATGGAGACAAAAGGAGAAAAATCAAAATCAACGGAAAGAAGAGAGGAAGAGAAGACAACGGAGGAAAAAGGTGAAGGCCTTACCTGTCCGAAGAGGCCCGCTGTGGAGAGAAGACCCCACTACCTCAGGTCGGTAGAAAAAGAACTACAACAATGGCTCACAGAGCCGAGTAAAAGTGCGCAACCGCGCATGAAAAAAAAACACACCGACGGGAGGGGGGACCAGCTGGGGAGTCGATCTCCACAGCCGGCAACGACAGCTGCAGAACACCTGCAGCAAGAAGAGACCACAGAAGACAATGGAAACAAGAAAGAAGAGGAGGAAAGGGCAGCAAAGAAACAACAGATGGCCAACCTAGAGGAAGAAGAAGAGGAAGAATACAGTGAAATAGATAAAGGGAAAGGCAAGGTAAAGGATATACTTGCTCTTGTTAGAGGATACATGGAGTCATTTAAAGAATGGCAAACACAGGAATTCAATGATTTAAGAAGAAGAATAAACAACACAGAAAAGAAAATAAATAAAATGGATATGACCTTAACAGAAATGGGGAAAAAAATGGACAAGATGGAAGAACGGGCAATAGCAGCAGAAATGGAGGTAGAAGACTTAAAAAAGAAATTGGAGGAATCTAATAAAAAAACTAAAGAGACACAAGAATTACTAGCCCAAAAAATAGATATAATGGAAAATTATAACAGAAGAAATAACATAAAGATAGTGGGCCTTAAGGAAGATGAAGAAGGCAAGAATATGAGGGAGTTTATAAAAGAATGGATCCCTAAGGCCCTAGGATGTCCAGAACTACAGCAAGAAATGGAAATAGAAAGGGCACATAGAGCATTGGCCCCTAAACCACAACCACAACAAAAACCAAGATCTATTGTAGTAAAATTCCTAAGATATACTACAAGAGAAAAGGTACTGGAGAAGACAATGGAAAAAGTAAGAGAGGGCAACAAACCACTGGAGTATAAAGGGCAAAAAATCTTCATTTATCCAGATATAAGCTTTGAACTCCTAAAGAAGAGAAAAGAGTTCAATGCAGCAAAAGCGATTTTATGGAAGAAAGGATATAAATTTACACTGAAGCATCCTGCGGTATTGAAAATATTTATTCCAGGACAACAAAACAGACTATTCTCAGATCCAGAAGAAGCACGAAAATTTGCAGAACAATTACAAAAATAGACTGAGGGATGAAGACGGGTAATGAGAGCAAAAATTATCACGATTGATATGTATGTGGGTAAAGACAAAAATAGACTGAGGGATGAAGACGGGTAAGGAGGGTAAAAATGACCACGATTGATATGTATGCGGGTAAAGAGGTATAAGAGTGAATAGAGACAATGGGCATATGTGAAAGTATCTGTAATTAGAGGAAAACATAGAGAGTATAGACAAGAATTAATAAGGGAAGGTAATGGAATAGAGAGAATAAGGAGGGAATTAAAAGAGTGACCTTTGTGACATATAAAAAGCGAAATCTTTTCTGGGGGGGGCTGGGTGGGGGAAAAGAGCGGTCACTGCAAAATCAGTTGACGCTTGCGAGTGGATTCGCAAATCCAAATGGAGAGGGGAGATGTGGTTGTCCGACAAGGGATAAAGGGCAACTCAGGAGGGGAAGGGGAGATTGGGGATAAAGAAGATAGAAATAGGAGAATAAGGAAAATGTTGGATGTTGTAGGAATGTTGTCTGGTAAAGAGTTGAAAATAAGAAAACAGAAATGGAAAAGGAGGAAAGGTAATGATGGAAAAACGGAAAGAGAAGATAAACAAAATATAAAATGGCTACGCTGAACTATATGACTCTAAATATTAATGGAATACATAACCAAATTAAAAGGAAGAAACTACTAAATTTACTGAAAAAGGAAAAAATAGATATAGCATTTGTCCAAGAAACACACTTAACTGAATTGGAGCACAAGAAATTAAAGAGAGATTGGGTAGGACATGTAACAGCAGCATCGTATAATTCAAAAGCAAGAGGAGTGGCTATATTAATTAGCAAAAATGTGCCATTTAAAATAGAAGAGGAAATAATAGATCCAGCAGGGAGATATGTTATGATAAAATGTCAGATATATTCAGAGCTTTGGAATCTACTTAATATATATTCACCTAACGAAGAAGATCAAAAGTTTATGCAAGATATCTTTTTGAAGGTAGCTAATACGCAAGGGAACATACTAATAGGAGGGGATTTCAATCTGAATTTGGATCCAAATATGGATAAAACGGGGAAAAAAATTAACAGGAAGAACAAAGTAACCAAATTTATAATTAAATCAATGCAAGAAATGAAACTTGTGGACATATGGAGGAAACAAAACCCAAAAGAAAAGGAATACTCACACTACTCGACTAGACATAAAACATACTCAAGGATAGACCTATTCCTGTTATCAGCCCACATTCAAGGGAGTTAGGAAAACGGAATATAAAGCTAGACTATTATCGGACCACTCACCCCTGTTATTGGCAATAGAGCTAGAGGACATCCCTCCAAGAATGTATAGATGGAGATTAAACCCCATGCTACTTAAAAGACAGGATTTTAGAGAATTTATTGAAAAACAATTAAAAATGTACTTTGAAGTAAATACAGAATCAGTGGAAGATAAGTTTATACTATGGGACGCAATGAAAGCATTCATTAGAGGGCAAATAATAAGTTATGCAACCAAGATGAAGAAGGACTATAATCAGGAAACAGAGCAGTTGGAAAGGGAAATAATAAACATAGAAAAAAAATTAGCAATAAAGGAAGATACAACCAAAAGAAGAGAATTGGCGGATAAAAAAATAAAATATGAAACATTACAAACATATAAGGTAGAGAAGAATATAATGAAGACAAAACAGAAATATTATGAACTAGGTGAAAAAACACACAAAATCTTAGCATGGCAGCTTAAGACAGAGCAAACTAAGAAAATGGTATTGGCAACAAGGAAAAAAGACAAACAAATTACATATAATCCAAAAGAAATTAAGGAAAACTTCAGAGAATTCTATGAACAATTATACCGAACCGAAAACGAAGGGAAAGAAGGGAAAATAGATGAATTTTTGACTAAAATTGAACTACCAAAACTACAAATAGAGGAACAAAATAAATTAACAGAACCATTTGGAACAGTAGAAATACAAGAGATAATAAAAAATTTACCAAATAATAAGACACCAGGAGAGGATGGACTCCCAATAGAATTCTACAAAACATTTAAAGACCTAATAATACCGCCCCTCCTGGATGTAATCAACCAGATTGATGAGACACAAAACTTACCAGATTCATGTAAAACAGCAATAATTACAGTGATACTAAAACAAGGGAAAGATCCACTCTCACCAGCGTCATATAGACCAATATCTCTGCTAAACACAGATTATAAGATAATAGCTAAACTATTAGCGAACAGATTAGCAGAACAGGTACCGAAAATGGTAAATTTAGACCAAACTGGATTTATCAAAAAAAGACGCACAACAGACAATATTTGTAAATTTATTAACTTAATTCATGCAGTAGAAGGAAATAAAGCACCGGCAGTAGCAGTTGCTTTAGACGCAGAGAAGGCCTTCGACAGAGTAGAATGGAATTACTTGTTCAAAGTATTGCAAAAATTCAGTTTACCGGAGAAGTATATTAATTGGATTAAAGCATTATATAAGGGACCGTTAGCGAAAGTGACAGTAAATGGACATGTATCAAAGCAATTTAACTTAAGCAGGTCAACGCGGCAGGAATGCCCACTATCACCATTATTGTTTGCGCTAGCTATAGAACCACTAGCAGAATCGATAAGAAGAGATAATAATATAAAAGGAATAAAAATAAAAGACAGGGAATATAAAATCAGTCTGTTTGCGGATGATGTGATAGTGTACTTAACAGAACCAGAACTATCAATAAAAGAACTATATAAGAAATTGAAGGAATATGGAGAAGTGTCGGGATACAAGATAAACGTAAATAAAAGTGAAGCAATGCCTATGAATAACGCGGATTTCTCAAAATTTAAGGAGGAATCCCCATTCAGATGGCAAACGCAGGCAATAAGATACCTAGGTGTGCAAATAAACAAAAATCTAGGCCAATTATATAAACTCAATTACAATCCACTAATGAAAAAATTACAGGACGATTTAGAGCATTGGAAAGAGCTACCACTAACACTGATAGGAAGGATAAACTGTATTAAAATGAACATTTTTCCAAGGATACTATACTTATTTCAGGCATTGCCAATACAACTGACAGAAAAATTCTTCAAAGAGTTAAAGAAAATAATAAGGAGATTTTTATGGAGAGGGGGGAAACCGAGGATAGCACTAGATAAATTAACAGAATGGTATAAACAAGGAGGCTTACAATTGCCAAACTTCAAAAATTATTATAGAGCCGCACAATTAAGGTACCTATCAGATTTTTATCAAACAAGGGAAAAACCAGACTGGACGAGACTAGAATTAGATAAAATAGGGGAAAAGATACCTGAACACATATTATATAAATGGGACGAAAAATTGGTACAACATAGAACTTCTCCAGTATTACACCATCTCCTCAATATATGGAAGAAGATTCATGTAGAAAGAAATAAAATAAATTACCAAATACCAAAACTAATATTGACGCAAAATAAGCTACTCCCTTTTACAATAGACAACCTTGCCTTTAGAAAATGGGAAAAAAAAGGGATTAAAAGAATAGAAAATTGTTTTTCAGGAAGTAGATTCTTATCCTTTGAACAAATGAGAGATAAGTACAATATAACTGGAGATACAGCGCTGGCATATTACCAACTGAGATCCTACTTGAAAGATAAATTAGGAAGCAACTTGAGTTTACCAGAGGGAAGTAACCTTGAATATGTGATTACAGATACAATGTTAATCAAAAGATTTATAAAAAATATGTATATTAAACTGCAAGAAAAGGAGAATGAGGAAACAAATGGTAAAACTAAACAAAAATGGGAACAAGATTTAAATATAAAGATAAAAAAGGAAACATGGGAGAAGTTATGCTCTGGAACGATGAGAAATACAATAAATACGAGGCTGCGTATGATACAATATAATTGGTTACACAGACTATACATTACACCGCAAAAGTTAAATAAATGGGACCCAACAGTATCTGATAGATGTTTTCGATGTAAAAAAGAAAGGGGAACAACAATTCATGCAATCTGGACATGTGAGAGAGTAGAAAAATTTTGGGATGATCTCAATCAGATATTAAATAAAATAACAGAAAACTATATACCAAAGAATCCAGAGATCTTTCTCCTAAGTAACATAAAAAATAAAGAATTTGGAATTGACTTGGAAGATGCACAAAAAAGATTTGTCAAGATAGCCCTAGCCGTAGCAAAAAAATGTATTATGTCAACCTGGAAATTGGAAGATAATTTGAAAATACAACAATGGTATATAGAAATGAATAAATGTATTCCATTAGAAAAAATAACATATAGTTTAAGAAATAATATTGAAATATTCGAACAAGTATGGGAGCCTTACATTAAATACAATAGCGAAAACCTACCGGGAACAAACATTACCTAAGTTGATGGAAGGAGAAGAAAAGAAAAGAATGGACTCAGTAGAATTTCTGGTGTATTTTTGTTGAATGACAACATTGTCTAACTGAATTAATGCAACCTAGATTGTATACCTAAAATGGATGAGAGGGGGGGGAGTGGGGGGGTGGCTTGGGAGGAGGGAGGGGGGAGGGAGAAAAAGTCACTGTAAATGTGTGGAAAAGAAAAAGTGTATATCATGGCTATTGTGATTTATGGTGTGAAAAATAAAAAATTTAAAAAAAAAAGGTCTGTAGGAGGTAGTTACTGAATAAAACAGTTTTAAGAAAAAAAATGAACACATCAGAGAGTAAATGTCGATGTGCATTTAGACTTAAATATAGAGTTCAAGACTGTAGTGTAATACAGCTTGAGCAGAGGAAGATCACTTCGATGCTGATGTAATGTATAAAATGCTGTTGGTCCAGCAACCAGATTGATACTAGCAGTGTGGAAAAAGGACCTTCGATCTGACTTGCCCATGCGGGCCAAAATATCCCACCCAGACCCGTATAAGATGCTTTACTCTGAATCAGGTGTTGCAGCAAGTCCAATCAATGCACCTCACAGTACGCATATAAGTATTGCATACGGATACATATTTTAAGCTCCACACTGAGTCTTGTTTCGACCTGCTGTGTTTCTCCAGCTTTGTTTTTACTTCAACATTTCTCTTTCTTCTTCTGATGAGACTGCATTGAACAACATTCTCATCTAGAAGTGATCAACCAGTGAAGGGAGATGATCAATTTGAAAGGCTTCCAAAGGGTTTAAAAGATTTAATCGAGGAAATCTGGATGGTTTCATAGGAGGATCACTCAGAACTATGAACGTTCACTCTTGTCACTATCCAATGAGAAGGAAGATTTAGCCCATAAAATTTAAGAATCAATTACAGCCAGAATCTTATCCCAAGCTAAAATGTATACCATATGGTGCTGAACAAAACCAATTTGAATGGAAGTGAAGTGAGAAAGGGAAGGTGTGGGCAATGTGATGTCAAACAAAGTGAAGATTTTGCTCATTCCGGAATCTTGCTGCAGACGTGGAGTTGTTCAATTGAACCGGTACGGACTTGAGGGCCGACATGGCCTGTTTCCGTGCTGTAAACGGTTATATGATTATATTCAGTTTAGGTTTGCTGCCTGAACATCGAGCTTTTGGATAGTCATGTGTATAAGGTCTGTGTGCACTGTTAGGGCTCAGAGACCTCATCCCTCAGCACTGGCGTCAAGTGCAAGAAAGGGCTGAGGTGCTTCACTCCCTGTGCGCAGTGTGATTGCTCAGAAACCAGAGTGGTTCGGTGCCTGTACGCAGGGTTATAGGTCGGGTCTTTGTTTTAAACCAGAGGTATTCCTGTTCAACGCTGGATAAAAAAAATGCATCCGTACAGTCCATTACAGGATTGAAGCTTGGATTTAAGTTCTGGACATGCTGTCGAAACCTTGACCCAGAGCTACAAGTCACTTGATTCCTTATCTTGGGCATATTGTAAATTGTTGGATGGGAGGAAATGTCTTTCAGTTGGATCATCCTGGAGGCTGCTTGTATCCTGTTGCTACATGCTTTTTTTTTGAGTGGCTATGCTGTCACCAAGGTTGTGAGTCATATAATGTATAATATTCCTGAGTGGAGTGTGTGACTCATGGTTACAAAAAAAAGTACCACAAGTTTGAACCTTGATAAGGTATTTGATTGGGTGTTTCCTGTTCACTCGTGGAATGTTTGGATTGTCCGTAGGTGTTTTTAACCATATAAAAGGTCATCGACTTGAAATATTAACTGTTTCTCTCTCCTAATATACTTGCAGAATGTTTCAAATGCCTAGATTTTTAAGTCCTCTCCCTCTTTTATAAAGTTAGGTTGCTATCTGACATTTGACTGACAACCGGCATGTCTGCATCTTTGCTAGGTGGAAATGTTCATGTTGAAAGACTTTTTTGCTTTTTTTTTCAAAAAAATAGTTGGCAAAATATTTGAACAGAAATAAATCACACTAACAGTATATATATGAAGATGTAATGCAAAATACATGAATATTTTGGCATCATTTGGTTTACAAGAGACCCAAAGTTACAGGTACCTTTCACCCATCTCACAGTCTGCTGGAAGAAACCATTTGCCAGTCCTGATTTTGATGCTCTGACACTTCTCTTCCTTTTCTGGATTTCCCTCTCAAGAGACAAAATCTACTGAGAGTTACTATAATCTCTCAGTTGTAGGGAGAAAAATCAAATTTTTTGGAGGGGGGAGAATACTCTGGAAAAAGTAACAATAATTATACCAAATAAGTTCTGATTCTTTGACCTGAAATGTAACTGTTTCTCTCACCACCTGTTGGGTTTCCAGTATTTTAATATTTCCACCATCTGTGGGTTTTTCCCCCCCCCAATTGCCATGAATTAACCTTTCTGTAGAGTTAAATAGTATGGATAACAGGCCCTTCAACCCAACTCATTCAAGTTTCTTACCTTTGTCTGCATTGGTCCATAACCCTCTTGACATTTCCTATCCATCCACCTGTATAGATGTCTTTCAAACGCTGTAATTGTTCCTGTTTCTACCACTTCTCTTGGCAGCTTGGGGTCACACAGGGTGGAAACGGGCCCTTCAGCCCAACACACACACCATCCAAAATGTCCTACCCACTCTAGTCCCACCTGCCTGCATTTGACTCGTATCCCTCTAAACCCACCCTATCCATGGATCTGTCCAGTTTGTCAACTTCCTCCTCTGGCAGCCCATTCCATACACTCCTCCCTGTGTCAGTGTGTGTGCGTAAAAATATATACATCATCCCTCAGTTTCCTGTTAAATCTTTCCCCCTCATGTTCTATGTCCCCTGGTTATCAATTTCCCCTACTCTGGGCAAAAATGCTCTTTGTGTTCATGTGAACGGTGGAGGTGAATCTGCCTCATTTGGAGGGGCTGTTTGAGTCCCTAAACGTTGGTGAGGGAGGTGGTGTGGGAGCAAGTGCTGCACCTCTTGCAGCTGCAGGGGAAAGTTTCAGGGATCGGTGAGGGTTGAAGGGATCAGGAAGAGGTGGAAAGTTGGACCATGCAGAATGAGGAAGGGGAAGATGGTGGTGAGATCCTATTGCAGCTGATGGAAATGAAGGATAACTTGCCTGTTGCGGAGGTTAGCAGGGTGAAAGGTGAGGACTGTGGTGGGGTGGGGGAGGAGAATTTTCTGTTGTATTTGGGATGAGAGCAGAATTATGAGAATTGTTGGAAATGTGAAGCAGAAGCAAAGCCATATTTATGAAGGAGAAAATTTCAGATGTTCTGGAATGGAAGGCCTCCTCCTTAGAGGAGATGCAACGTAGACTGAGGAACCGAGAGAAAGCGTTGGCATCCTCACAAGAGACCAGGTGTGATGAGGTGTAGCCTAGTTTGCTGTGGGAGTTTGCAGTTTATAGTAATTGTCAGTAGATTTTGTCTCCTGAGAGGGAAATCCAGAAAAGGAAGAGAAGTGTCAGATACGGTACAAGAGCATCAAAATCAGGCCTGGGAAATGGTTTCTTCCAACAGACTGTGAGATGGGTGAAAGGTACTTGTAACTTTGGGTCTCTTGTAAACCAAATGATGCCAAAATATTCATTTATTTTGGATTATATCTTCATGTATATACTATTAGTGTGATTTCTTTCATGTGTATATTCGCAATATGTTTTTGTTTGTTGCCAACTTTCTCTTGTATTCTACTTTACCTTCCAAGTGCTTTAGTCCTTCCTGAATTCTGGTGTCCTTCCAATCCTTCAGCTGCTTTTCTGGCAATGTTACAAGTCTGTTCCTTGACAATGTGATCTGCTCTTGGTAGCTGCAGCTTGACCACTTGTTTGAACCTCAAAATATTGTACATTAATTATTTCTAACTTGACTATTCCTGGCTTGCCATCAGACTTTTGAATGTTGATTCCCAGTCTGTCATAGCCAACATGGAGTGCTCTTTGCCCAGATTTAAGATCTTGAGTGTAAGTTTATTTGTCACATAAGAGTGTTCTTGTGGCAAGCAGTCTAACAGGTTAATTCTAACCTTCATGCAGCTGTACAAAATAGAAGAACAAGTGTACAATTTACAGAGATACATGGAAAAAAAGATTAGTAGCAAGCAAAGGCATGAAAATAGCAGCAATGTGGGGTTTAACATCTAAAATGTGCTAGAACTGTTGTAATGCGGACCAGAAAGCACAGATGTTGTACCGATAGCTCCGTACAGGTTTTAAATAGCCTGTAGAAGTGGGCCAATGTTTTTTAACATCAGCAAAACCATTGAAGTCCATGCTCAAGATGCTTGGCTGCAGACTGCAGGGGATTGCAGGTTCTGAGGGATCAGCAGAGACTGGCACAGAGCACTAGAAAACACCATCCTCCCCTCTCTGCCCCCACCCCACCAAGAGGGAGAAGCCTGGAAGAAGATCCTACAGGGCAGGTGACCATGGCAGCAGGCTAGCGCAGGACTTAAAAGTTGAATGGCTCACATGAGTCGATGGGCTTCTGGAGAATGATCTAGGTCAGGTCATTGGCAATGTTTATTTCTAAGAACACGAAGCTCTCCAATTCTTTCCACTTCAACGCCGTTGATGTGGACATTTGTGGACTTGGCCGCTCTCCTGGTCACTGATTATCTCCTTTGTCTTATTGACATTGAAAAAATTGTTAATTGTCACCTTTCCGAAAGTCTTTTAATCTCCTGTGATCTGTTTCATCATTATTGGATACCTGGCCTATAACTGTGTACTATTGGTGAATGTGAAGATGGAGTTGGAATGGTATTTGTCTTGGGGTTCAGGTTGAGCGGTCACTTTCAATCATTCTGGTCTTTTAATTACTCTTTAATTTCTTGTTTCCATCATTGCAGTAATGACTTGTCAGTTAATAAATAAAATATCCCCATAATGGTGATTTTTTTTTAACCTTTATTTGCATATTTTAATTCCCTTATTTAGTTTTGGTATTTGGCAACCTGTATTTATGGCGGGCATTTTCTCTTCCTCGTCTCCCTCTGTGCAGCTGTTTTTTTTCCCACTTCTTTGCTGTGACAAAGAGGCCTTGACTTGAAAGCTGACGATTCCTCTCCCTCGTAATGCTGCCTAATTTACTTGCAGAGTTTTCTGCTTTTTCTTCCAACAGTATTTTCTGCCTCGTGCACTTTCTAGGCTCCAATCAAGTGGGTTCTAGTTGATTTTTCTGAGTTGTAGCTGCTTCTTCACTGATTTGATCCCTTTTTTTCAGAATCTGGTCTACTGAACCTTCTCCATTTTGCCTACCTGCTCTGAAAGTCGAGACATCCCAACTCTACGTTTTTGTCCCTGTAGCAGCAATGAGATTGTACTCCTTTTATTCCAGTCTTTCACCCATTTTAATGAATGCTATGTCTTCAGATAAAGAGCTGCCTAAAAGAAGGTAAACACGAAGTCTGCCTGTCACTTTAATCTTCCACCATCTACAAAGTACTGGAGAAGCTCAGTGGGTCAGATAGATCCATGGAAAGCAGCACACAGCTAACATTAAAATGGAAAGGCCTTTTGATGCCCTGCAAGGAGTCTAAATTTTTTTTTCCATTCTTGATGTTTGCTTTTATTTTTACCCTCCACTTAGTACTTGTTGGTTATGTTGACTGGTATCCAGATTGCGCATCTAAGTACCATTCATCCTCGAGCAATTCCATCTTTTTACTCCAAATGTCCCTTCCCCACCACCACTTGATCACCTGGTGTCAGAACAGCACCCACCCACCCCCCCCCCCCCCCCCCCCGCCATTCCTAGCAACCTCCAGGGCTGACTTCGCCTCCTACCTTGAGGCTGTCTTGCCCCTTCGTCATCTGCTCACCACCTGTTTTTCCCCACTTTAGTGGTTGAAATATGAGGAGAAAGTAATGGGACATGACTTGTGCAACTCCGTGCATGGCTGCATATTGTTACCAGGATTTGAGGACAAAGCTGCTACAACCTCTTTGCAATGTGGTTTCGACATGCCTTTGTGAGCACTTAGGAATTTTACACCCAATTTATTGTTGGGTTTGGAGGAGAAAGAGATCAAGTTCCATTCCAGGCACTCGTGTGCTTAATCCACATGGCAATGCTGGGCTAGTTAGTCGGAACTTTGTTGAAGGCGGCCAGGTTGTCAATCTGAATGGGGAACCCAGAACTTTGCCACTATTATTTTGACTATACTTCAAAGTTTCTCCTCACAGATCTCAGAAAGGAGAGCACCAGCTTCCTGTAATTTGGCAGCAGTTGACTGCCAAACCTGTGCCAGGTTAAATTTGGGGCAGATTTAACTCAGTCCAATTTGTTGGAGCATGAAAGATCCAACAAATGGAGATTGTTTACACAATTTTTAATGAATTAAGTTAACTGAAGTGAATGTATCCATTTGAAGTTTTGTGAAACATGAAAGTCTGCAGATGCTGTGATTGTATTGAAAAATGATGGAGAAACTCATTATATCTTGCTGTGTGCATAGAAGGTAAAGATATATAACTGATCTTTTGGGCCTGAGACCTTCTTCAAGGTAAAGAGCAGACAGGCACCTGAATTAAAAGGTTGGAGAGAAAGGATCTAAAATGGATCCTGGTTATAGAAGTAGGCATCCTTTGAAGAGATTTCGTAGTGGAGCAACTGAATGGAGCGAAACACAAAAGTTTGCAGGCACTGTGATTGTCGACAAAAACACAGAAATGCCTTCTCCCCAGCCTTTTAATTTGGGCACCTGTCTGCTTTTCACTTGAATCTTGAAGAAGGGTCAGGACTGAAATGTCCTGAAATTTACCTCCCACAGACGCTGCGAGACCTGCTGAGTTCCTCCAGCATTTCTGTATTTTTTACTACTCATTTGAAGTATTTTTTTAAAATAAGATTTCTAATACAGTACAACTCCAATTCTCTAAAATCCTCATTTATCCAATTTTTTTTGGGAGCCAAACTGGCTTCACAGGTTGGGGAAAAAAAATTCATTCTACATGAAAGTAGAACAATGATTGTCCACATTTCAGGTAACTCACTCCCCTCCCTCTTTCCATTTCTTCTTCACCTTTCCCTATTGACTTTTTTCTCCCAACTCTCCCTTTCAAACTGCTTGCTGCTGTTTCCCAACTGCAAGCGGTCGAAAGAATCCCTTGTCCCGGTGTCATCAAGAAGAGTGGCCTCCCGGGCAGGAGCGGGACCTCGGGCTCAGTGGTGTTCCTTTCCCTCCCTCCCTCGGCTGACTTTGAACTCTCCCCTCGGCCGACTACTGCACACACACACCGGACTCCCCAGTGGGTGTGTGAGGTAGGCTTAGGAGAGGATTCATAGTCGGGACTTGGGCGTCGGGTGCTCTGGTGACCGGGAAGACAGGAGCCCGCTGACTTGCCAGTGAGTGTTTCATGGGCCCAGAAAGCCTCCCCAGGGATCAGCGGCAGTGGTGGGGACATGTCGGGGATTGGCGGCAGCGTTGTGGCCAGCATTATTTTTGATGAGTATTAAACATTATTTCATACTTAAAAAGCCTTCCCTTCTTCTTGTTGCTTAAATATTGATACAAGTGATTTGCTGTTGCTACTGGGCTGTTTTTTTAAAAAATGACCAGTTTTGCAAAAAAGCTGTATCCAACACAGGCCCTGTTGTGAGTGAGGAAAAAGATTTGGTAGGTCTTAAATGCAAGGACAGTTTTGATTGGAAATGATTATTTACAGAACATGAAAAAACGGACAAACACACACACACACCACCACCCAAAGGAAAAATCACTACAATGCCCCACCATCCCTTGACTTAGTGCAGACACAGCTCTCTATGCCACAAGGGACACTAATTAAATGCTCCTAACCCTTTTAACAGTGCACATCTTAACAACAGTTTCTCCAACACCCTTCCACATTTCTAGGCCTTTAGTGAAGCAGGGTGGTCCCAAGCTGGCAAAGAGAGAACAAAGAACACATAGCACCTTTATAGTGCTAGTGGTTCCAGGCCAGCTTGTTTAGCAGGAGCCAATGGCTCGGTGCCAGGAGGGTTAATCCAATTACAGCAGCCAATGGTCCAAGACCAAGTACAGACAGGCTGGAGAGTCCAGTCCAGGTAATTTACATGGTTCAATGGGAAGGTGTCTGCTAATGGGTTGGGCAGAACCAAACCTTGATTGGCAGTTGGTGTGTCCTCTGACTAGGTAGGAGACAGTGCTGTCACATGGCAGCCACAACCCTTCCCAATATAGGCCTGGTCCTGACAGTTTTGGATAATTGGAGTTGTACTGTACTTAATTTTTTTGATATTTGCAAATAATGGGCAATATTCAGAGATTCTCGGACATTCATGCTGGTACAGTTCAGCAAAACTTTGAAGGAGGCTGAGTTGCGTGCCCACGATTAATTAGACTGAGCTTGGAACCAGGGGCCAAGGAGGGAGCTCTAGTTCACTGCTCGAATGAACAGGAGGTCATGTGGTTAGGGAGGGGAAGGGGGCATAGGAGGCAGTGACATTGGAGGTGGCGGGATCCACAGACACTGAATGTCACTGAAAAGACTCTTTCTTGTCCTTATGGTGGTGTTGGACCAGCAGTGTTTCTGCATGACTTTACAAGGCAAACCGAGGAAGTTAAATCACATGACAATGAAGGAATCTTGCACCTTGACATTCAGCTCTCAAGATTTTTGTCACTCAGTAAGTTTGGGCACATGTCGTGATCTGCATTGAAGGTCCAATATTGGTGGTCTTTGCTATTTTTGGTAAATAAACCCTGAGCTTCACTAAGCCTTGCCAACAACATGATTGTTTCATTTGACAGGTCCTCACCCAATCAGGGAGAGAGGGCACAGAGCTTTGCTGCTCACAGAGATGGGCTGGACAAATAATGTTAAAACCAGTAAATGGTGAAAGTACTTGGCAGGCAGTGAGGCATCTGTGGGAGGAGAACCAGCAACCTGTGCCATTAACTCTTTGTTATCCCATCTTTGTGGCCTGACTTACTGAGTATTTTTCGCACTTGGTTTTTATTTTGGCTTGAAGTTTGATTTCTAATACTCAGACCAGATGTTATGGACCACTGTTGCATTGCTGAACTGAGGAATAATTGTCAGGGGTGCCATATTTTGGAAGCAATGCTATCCAGAGACCCTGTTTGACATCCTTGGTGGTCTATTGTGGGGTGGGGTGGGAGGGTGAAAGAGCTCTTATTGAAATACTAGTGAATGCATCCCTCAATTTGCATTACTTTTTAAAAAAAAACTATGTGCTGGTAATGGTAAAATTTCAATATGTGAATTTGCCATTGCATCAAATTGTCTTTTTTTCCTGCCTTACATTAATGACAAAATCAAAATGGTGAAATCAACTGTAAAATGCATTACAATATGCTTGGGCTGCAGAAGATGCTTTCTTGCTTTGAAATGTTGTCCATCAGTATTTGTAACTATTAGTTTACTGCTCTGACATGGATGAGAAAATTCAATACAAACCATGGAGAGAGGTAACAGGGTCAATATAACAGAAGCTGAACCATTTACTGACATATTCAATAAAGGGTCTTTGAGAAATGCCGTCTACTCAATCTTCCTGTATTTTTAATTGTGCCTTTAATAGTAACATAAAGTAGCTTTGCTTCTTGAGAGGTAAACATTTAAATGTTCTTTGCTGACGCTTGTATTCTGCTTTACTCGCACTTGTGTTGCCAGGTAACAACATAGCTCACAATTTCTGTTGATTATGAGCTCCATGCAGTTCTTGGTTATTTGAGACTTGCCCCTCCCTGTGTTGAGAATTAATTAGGCATTATTTAACATGTCATGGCTATGGATAGCTTGAATGATGATCATTACCTGAAAATTCAGAGTTGTGGCTTTTAATAAGACTTGTAAAGAAAAAAATCACAAATACTATGAATTCAGTCCTTTTTACTTTCTCTGCAGATAATGGCATCCCATCTTTTGCCAGGGTTTTTTTTGTTGGAGGTAAATGAGGAGTCTGAACATCAGGGAGTCATGACATCCAAGCAGGTCAGGTCTCTGGCACGGAGTCTGCCCTTGTGGCTAAGAAGGGAAGGGAGGAGAAGAGCTGAGCTGTAGTGACAGGGGAATTCCATAGTTTGGGGGGGCGGGGGAGAAATAGATGAGAGGTTCTGTGGAAGAGATCAAGAATCCTAGATGGTATATTGCCTCCCTGGTGCCAAGGTCCAAGATATCGCCGATCAAGTTCACGCCATTCTCAGGAGGGAGGGTGAGCAGCCAGATGTCATGGTCCATGTAGGAAGAGTGAGGAGGTCCTGCGAGGAGAGTTCAGGGAGTTAGATGCTAGGTTGAAGGACAGGACCTCCCGGATTGTGATCTCAGGATTACTACCCGTACCACGTGCTAGTGAAGTTAGAAATAGGAGGATAATGCAGCTTAACACTTGACTAAAGAGATGGTGCAGGAGGGAGGGCTTCAGGATTCTGGATCATTGGGCTCTTCCAGGGAAGGTGGGACCTATTCCAACAAGACGGTTTGCATCGGAACTGGAGGGGACTAATACCATTGAGGGAAGCTTTGCTTGTGCTGCTCTGAAGGATTTAAACAAGATTTGCAGGGGGATGGGAACCAGAGAACCAGATAGGGGAGTGGAGGGGAAAAGATGAAGCGAATATTCCATATAACTTCAGAAGTCAGGGTTCTACGAGATGGCAGTGTTCTCAGGTGCATATTTTTCAATGCAAAAAGTATTGTAGGAAAGTGTGGATTAGCACAAGGAATTATGTCATTGTGGTCATTAGTGAAACTTGGTTGCAGGAGGGGCAGGACTGACAGCTCAATGTTCTGGGGTTCCATTGCTTTAGTCACAATAGACCTGGGGTGGGGGGGTGGGGAGAGAGAGTAGGAGTCGCATTACATGTTAGGGATAATTTGGCACTGTGTTCATTCAGGACAGATGAGTGGATTTATATACTGAGGCTATATGGGTGGAGGTGAGGAATGGGAAAGGGATGACCACATTCATGGGATTGCATTATAGACTACTCAAAAGTCAGCAAGAATTGGAGGAGTAAATCTGTAGAGAGATGGCAGACAGCTGGAGAAAACATGAAAGTTGTGACAGTGGTAAATTTTAACTTTCCACATATTGAATGGGACTCATACTGTAAAAGGGTTGGATGGCTTAGAGTTTGTAAAATGTGTTCAGGATTGTTTTCTAAACCAATATATAGAGGTACCAACCAGAGAGCATGCAACACTGGATATGATATTTGGGAACGAGACAGGACAGGTGAAAAATAGTATGTGTAGGGGAACATTTTGGGCCCAGTGATCATATTGCCATTAGTTTCAAGTTAATTATGGAGAAGGATAGGTCTGGGCCTCGGGTTGACATTCTAAATTGGAGAAAGGCCAATTTTAAGGAAATGAGAAAGGATCTAGAATGTGTGGTTTAGAATAAATTGTTTTTTGGCAAGGATGTGCAAAGTAAGTGGAAGACCTTCAAAGATAGAGCCAGAAAAGGTGGGGAAGATCTGAAATGTCTTTTTTTTGCATCACTATTTCCTCTGGAAACTGTCACAGAGTCATAGGAAGTAAAAGGAAAACCAGCAGTGAGGTCATGGAACCTATTTGGATTAAAGAGGAGGAAGTGCTTGTTGTCTTAAAGTAAATAAGAATGGATAAATCCCTGCGGCCTGACAAGATATTCCCTTGGACCTTGAAGGAGCTTAGTGTAGAAATTGCAGGGACTCTGGCGGAAATATTGAAAATATCCTTAGCCACCGGTGTGGTGCCGGGAGATTGGAGGGTAACTCCCGTTGTTCAGATTTTTTTTAAAAAAGGCTCTAAAAATAATCCTGGAAGTTATAGACCAGTGAGCCTGATAGGTAAGTTATTGGAAGATGTTCTGAGATTGGATATACAAGTATTTGGATAGCCAAGGACTGATTATGGATAGTCATCTTGGCTTTGTGCATGAGAGGTCACATTTAACCAATCTGATGAGTTTTTCAAGGAGTTTACCAGGAAAGTTGACGAAAAGGCTGTGGATGTTGTCTACCTGAACTTGTATAAGGGCTTTGACAAGGTCCCACATGGGAGATTAGTGAGAAAAGTTCACACCCTAGGTATTCATGGGAAGTTAGTCAACTGGATTCGACATTGGCTACATGGGAGAAGTCATAGGCGAGTGGTGGATAATTGCTTCTGAAACTGGAGTCCTGTGATTAGTGGTGTGCTTCAGGGATTGGTGTGGGACAGTTATTGTTTGTCATCTATTATCAATGATCTGGATGATAATGTGGATTAGATCAGCAAATTTGCAGATGACACTAAGATTTGACAGCAAGGAAGGCTATCAAACCATGCAGAGGGATCTGGGCCAGCTGGAAAAATGGGCTGATGAATGGTGGACCAATGTGAGGTGTTGCATTTTGCAAGGAGATACATTGAGGAGGGTGGTAGAATAGAAGGATTTGGGAATATAGATACATAATTCCCTGAAAGTGGCAACACAGGTTAATAGGGTTGTAGAGAGAGTTTTTGGCATGTTGGCCTTCCTAAATCAAAGTACTGAGTATAGGAGTTGGGATGCTATGGTGAAGTGGCATAAAACATTGGTGTGGCCAAATTTGGAGTATTGTGTGCAGTTTTGGTCGCTGTTTGCAATTGTGCTTTGCAATGAAGAGACTTGAAGCCAATAGTTTAAAAACAACCAAAAACTTTATTTAAAAAAAAATACAAACACCATTTCCTGCAGGAGAGTCTGGAAGAGTTCCTATTACCGACCAGCACGACTCAATTAGCATGCGCCACTGCTGGTCCTGCACCTGCGCAATGCTTGGGCCCAAGTACGGCGACCCGAATGCGATTCTTACAGGGCAAGAACAGTTGATTGTAGTGGCTGTCTACATCCCCTTTTGTTAGTTGACCCTCGCGTGTCCTCGAACTGCAGTAAAAATTCAACACAGTAAAACAGCAGTAAAAAGGTTTCAAAACGTGTAGCAATGATTATTTACACTCCCATCCACAGACACCAAAGTCCTTTCATACTTAGCGCAAAGGCCAGTCAGCCCATGTACTTGGGGTTGGGCCTGCAAACATGACCAGTTTGTGTTCGATACAGCCCATCGGATGAGATGGAGAGCTGCAGCACTCTCCTGAGCACTCTCCTCTACTGTGGTCTCAGGATAAATGTTCTCAGTTTCTATTGCTTTAGCTGGAGGCTGTTCCTCACCCTAGGGGTTCCTTTCTAATCATCTGGAACGATTATAGCAGATTTTTGTGATCTCTGAGGTGTTCTATCCCATGGGCAACTCTCCAGGTCAACGGGTTTGTAGGTTGAGTTGGATAGTAGTGGGGGCAACTCGCGTACCGGAAGGATGTGGCATCAGTTCCTCTAGTACTCCTTCCCCTCGGATGAGACGTGCTATGACCATGGCTCTTCGCAACTTTTCACCACTGCAGGGCAGTCATATCCCTGCGGGGTCTGCATCCATACAACCTGACCCTGGTGGAATGAAGAGAGAGACCGGCTGGTATCATAATACCTCTTTTGTGCCAATCTCCTATTGATGAGCTGTGCCTGGACAGATTCTGGCTTTATGAGTACGGGCGTTAATAATTTTCTGGTGACCAGGGTGGTCATGCAAAGCTGCTGTGACATCAGCCGTTGTGCTGGCAAGCCCAGTGTATCATCTCTGGGTACATTCTTTAAGTTGAGGAGGTTCAGGAACACGTGAGTTTTGTCCTAGTGTGATCTCTCCATTATCTCTTTGGCGCTGCGGACCGCTTTTGGCCAGGCCATTGGACTGGAGACAGTCGGGGCTGCTGATTATGTGCTACAAGTGCCACTCTGTGACGAAGTCTCTGAATTTCTGGCTAGAAAATTGGGTGCCGTTGTCCGATGGTACCATGTGCAGGGCCCCGTGCACCACAAAATGGCGCTTAACCTTCGTTTTAACTGTAGATATGGTAGTCTCCTTGAGTAGATCAATCTTGAACCACCTGGAGTAGGAGTCGACTACCACCAGGTACTGCTGCTGGTTCCACTCAAAAATGTCCATGGCCAGGGTAAGTCCAGTACAGGGTAGAGCTGCAGGGCTTCTTTGGCCTGGTAGGGCTTGGTGCTGTTGCACACGGCAGAGCCCTGGACACGGTCGATGATGTCTTCAGTCATCCCTGGCCAGAAAATGACATCTCTGGCCCTGCGCTTTGTTGCTTTAATGCCTGGGTGACCCTTATGGAGAATTGTGATGTACGTGGGTTGTAGTCGCTTGGGAATGAGTGGCCTTTGGCCTTTCATAACAGTGCTATTGTCGATAGCCAGTTTGTCCCTGAATGGGAAGAATGGTTGGATTGCTGTTGGCAGGGCCCTTTGCTGTCTGGCCAGCCTTTAGGGCTCCTAAAATGCTGTCCTCAACAGTATGGGTCCGGAGTTCATCCAGTCTGGATGAAGGAGATGGCCATCACGTCGGATGAATCTGCCTCTTCAGCCAATCGCACTGTGCTTTTACTGGGGGCCCTCGACAGGGCATCAGCCAAATGCATTTCCTTGCCTGCCTTTTGGACTAGCTGGAAGTTGTATTTTTGCAGCTGTAGCACCATGCACTGGAGTCTTGCCGGCATGGATAGGCTTGTGGATAATGGTCACTAGGGGAAGATGATCTGTTTCGATGGTTTTGGAGCATGCTAACATCACAGCCAACAACAACTCCTCTATTTGGGCGTATCTTGTTTCAGTGTCTGTTAAGGATTTGGATGCATATGCCACCAGCTTACTGTCCTGGAGGCATGCTGCTCCTAACCCATGCTGTGAGGCATCACACGTTAGTAGTACTGGGCTTTTAATGTCGTAATAAGCAAGAACTGGAGGGCTGATCATGTGTTGTTTGAAAGAGTCGGATGGTTTCTACTGATGATCTTCCCAAGCCCACTCCTTGTGCATGAGGTGCCTGAGTGGTGCGGTCAGCTCACTAGCATTAGGAAGGAATTTTTCAAGATAGTTTGCCATTCCAAGGAACCTCTGTAACGCTGCTACATCATATACCAGCATATCGTTTATGGCCTTGGTTTTGGTAGGATCGGCCTTGAGATCTTCACTGGTGAAGATATGCCGTATTGACTCCACCCGGTCCAGGCAGAACCTGCATTTCTTGGGATTGAGTCTAAGATTCGCCTTCTTTGCTCCATCCATTTCTTTTTTAAAGTTAGCATCGTGCACTATAACAGCCTTGCCATTGACCAGGATATCATCAATGAAGATGGCGCATGAGTAACTGGCAAAGATTCGCTTCAAGGAGTGCTGGAAGACTTCATTGGCTGAGTTTATACCAAAGGGCATTCTTAGAAATCTAACAGCTGAAAGCCGTGCTAAAAGTTGTGCGTAGAGAAGAACGATGGTCTAAGGCAGGGGTGTCAAACTCAAATTCACGGAGGGCCAAAATTAAAAACTTGGACTAAGTCGAGGGCCGAACTAAATATTTATTGAAAATTTTCAACAACATCTGCATGTTTTCTCTTCTTTCAACATATGTAATGTTAAACTTTTTCTTATTAAAATAAATGTTTAATAATAATTTTGGATAAACTCTTTCATTGTCATTGTCATTGGCCCATTTCCTTTGGAGTTCTGAAACCGTGCACATGACGAGTCAATGAGGGATGATTAAAGCAGTGGTCTTCAAACTTTTTCTTTCCACCCACAGACCACCTTAAGCAATCCCTTACTAATCACAGAGCACCAATGGTACAGGGACGCGAGTGGAAAGAAAAAGGTTGTGAACTGTTGTATTGTGGTAACTCCACATCTGATTAGGTTAATTGTTAGGCAAATGGTCAGAGAAGGACCCCCCCCCCCCACCCCAAGAAAGGCTTAAATCACAGGAACAAAATAAGCTTCCGTCTCACTGCTCCCAATCTTACACACAGTCCTGATGTGGAATGTGGGGTCACAGCTCCACGTTCACCCGAGTTCAGGTGCTGTCTGTGTGGAGTTTGTATGCTCTCCCCTTGTCTTGGACCAACAGGTCAGTCGCCTGACGAAGGCACCCGAACCCCCCGTTGAAACGCCGGCGTCCGGGCCGGTGGAGGAATTGGCTGAGAAGAGCGCATTGCTCCCACCCCCTTCCCATGGTTGGAGAGGGATTAAACTGCGATCTCACGGCGCCAGGCTCGTCTCCAACAAAAGGAGCGGGAGGCAGGGTCCGCCGCGCACGGAGCGAGGGGGAAGGCATCGCCAACGAGACGTTCGGTCCGGCATCGCCGCTGAAGCGCAGACCCAGCGAGGATGGTCCCCAACTCCAGCCGCGTCTGTGTGTCCGGGAGCCGGGCGGGCTGAGTACGGTGCTCCAATCCCCGGGATTCGGGACTCTGAGATCCCTCCACACCTCCGGTGTCTTCATTTTCACCTTCAGTGTGCATGCGTTATACTGGCGCAGCGGCCAGCGGGCCAACTCTAATATATATTTAATATGATCTTGCGGGCCAAATATAATTATATTTTAGCGCGGGCCAGAGTTTGACATGTGTGGTCTAAGGCAATCTGCCAAAAGGAGTTTTTAGCGTCCAGTAAGGGAAACACCGTTGCGGAAGAGGGGGGGTGCGTGGCATGATGGCTTAGTGAGAAGACATGGAGAAACAGCTCCCCTGGCAGAACTATTAAAAACCTGATTTTAAAGGTTTTGTAACTTTTTAGAAAATATTGCATATATTGTTGATATATTCTGAAAGCAATTATGAGGAAAATAAAAGTACCAGCAGTTTAAAAAAAAACTATTTCTAAACAGTTATCAAGTATGGAAGAACTTGGGCTTATCTTTGAAGTGGAGCCTGTGGAGTTGATTTCTGCTCACCCAAGACCTCAATGGCATACCTGGATAAGACTCACATGACTCTGACGCCGACTTAACGCACCGTTGCAGAAGATGGCACTGGAGCCCGAAGACCTCCTCCTCCCTCCAGACTACGAGAAGCAACTGTGCCTGAGCGCTATATCGAGTTCTGCCCAAGCTGTGGGGGAGCCCGACTTCTCTCGGCCCAGCGATGCTGGGCTGACGGGAGGGGGAATCCGAACATGTGGTCGGGGTGAAATACCATCTGTATTGACGGAGGAGGAAGAAGGTGACATTGGAGGGGGACTGGAAGAAGAAATTTACCCAGGTATGGAGGAGGAAGAGACTGTTATATACAAGAGTAGGTCCATATCCAAACAGGTTTCAACAAAGCTTTAATCTGACCCTCATTATTCAGACCCACCATCTCAAGTTGATATATTTAAACAGAAAATTTGGCAACAGATGGGGCAAGGTTTTTATCTATGAAGGAACAACTTAGTGATATGAAGGGGAGATAATCATCTATTAAGTTGGATGTGGCAAAGTGTGTGAAAATGGTGGATAAGGTACAAGATAAATTTAAGAAGATTGAGGAAAATTTCATGATTGTAAGGAAGATGTGGAACAATGTAAAGAAAAGATGGGTCAGATGGAGGATTCGTTTACTGGTTGGGAAATTCAGAAATGATTTACTGAAGAAAATTGATACATTGGAGAATCAAAGTCGAAGGAATAATGTTAAAATTATTGATCTTGCAGAAGATGTTGAAGGCCCAGACCTGGTTCAATTTTTTCCTGAAGTTTTATGGAAAGAATACTTTCCAAATGGTTTGGAATTGGATAGAGCTCATAGAGCGATGAGAAGGAAACTCTTCCAAGTCAAGCTCCACATTCTATCCTGACTAGATATCTATGCTATCAAGATAGAGAATTGATAACTGCAGGGGTACTTTACATCTTAAATGTGTTGTCGTATATTAAATGTAACAAGAGAAAATTAAGAGATGAAAATGGGGAAAAGGGGGATGGAGGTGGTGAAGAGGTGTATGCAAGATATAAGATGGCCATGTTGAACTATATGACTATAAACATTAATGGAATACATAACCAAATTAAAAGGAAGAGGCTACTAAATTTACTGAAGGAAAAAATAGATATAGCATTTGTGCAGGAAACTCATCAAACTGGAGCGGAACATAACAAACTGAAGAAAGACTGGGTAGGACACGTAACGGCAGCATCCTATAATTCAAAAACGAGAGGTGTAGCCATACTAGTTAACAAAAATGTACAATCAAAATAGAGGAAGAAATAATAGATACGGCAGGGAGGTATGCAATGATAAAGTGTCAAATATACTCAGAATTTTGGAATTTGCTCAATATATATGCGTCTAACGAAGAGGATCAAAAGTTTATGCAGGATATTTTGTTGAAGATTGCAGACACACAAGGAAATATATTGATAGGAGGGGATTTTAACCTTAATTTGGACCCAATGTTGGATAAAACTGGACAAAAGACAAGTAAAAAGAATAAAGTAGCCAAATCTATGATTAAATCAATGCAGGAAATGAAACTTATGGATATATGGAGGAGGCAACACCCAAGAGAGAAGGAATTTTCATATTATTCGAGTAGGCACAAAACTTACTCAAGGATTGATATGTTTTTGTTGTCGGCCCATATTCAAGGGAGAGTTAGGAAAACTGAGTATAAAGGTAGACTACTATCAGATCATTCACCCCTGTTATTAACAATAGAACTGGAGGACATCCCACCAAGAACTTATAGATAGAGGTTAAACTCCATGCTACTTAAAAGACAGGAATTTAGGGAGTTCATTGAATTCCAAATTAAAACATATTTTGAAATAAACATATGATCAGTGAAAGACAAATTTATATTATGGGACGCAATGAAAGCCTTCATTAGAGGGCAGATAATAAGTTTTGTGTCTAAGATGAAAAAGGATTACAATTGGGAAATGGAGCAGTTGGAAAGGGAGATAGTAAGTACAGAAAAGGAATTAGTAAAAAGGGATGATATAACAAAAAGGAGAGAATTGACGGACAAAAAAATTAAATACAAACGTACAAGGTGGAGAAGAACGTAATGAAAACAAAGCAAAAGTATTACAAACTCCGAGAAAAAACACAAAATATTAGCCTGGCAACTTAAAACAGAACAAGCTAAAACAACGATACTGACATCAAGGAAAAAGGACAAACAAATTACATATAACCCAACAGAGATTAATGAAAATTTTAAGGAATTTTATGAAGAATTGTATCAAACTGAGAACGAGGGGAAAGATAATAAAATAGAGTTTTTAGCTAAAATTGAACTGCCGAAATTGTAAGAAGAGGAACAAAACAAACTAATAAAACCATTTGAAATAGAGGAAGTACAGGATATATTAAAAAAGCTGCCGAACAATAAAGGAGAGGATGGATTTCCATAGAATTTTATGAAACATTTAAAGAGTTATTAATTCCTCCTCTCCTGGAAATAATGAACTAGATAGAAGAAACACAAAACTTGTCAGATTCATGTAAGACAGCAATAATTACAGTAATATCAAAGAAGGGGAACGATCCATTAACACCAGCATCATATGGACCAATATCTCTACATAACTCAGACTATAAGATAGTAGTGAAATTATTAGCAAACAAATTGGCCGATTGTGTACCTAAAATAGTAAAACAAGATCAAACTGGATTTATTAAGAAAAGACAATGTCTGTAAACTTATTAATCTAATCCACGCAGTTCAAGGAAACAAGAAACCAACAGTGGCTGTTGCTCTAGACACAGAAAAAGCCTATGACAGAGTAGAGTGGAACTACTTATTTAAAGTATTACAGAAGTTCAATCTACCAGAAAAATATATAAATTGGATAAAAGCATTGTATAATGGACCGTTGGTAAAGGTAGCAGTAAATGGATACGTATCAAGTCACTTTAAGTAGGTCAACTAGACAGGGATGTCCACTACCCCCTCATTGTTCGCCTTAGCAATAGAACCTTTGGCAGAACTGATAAGAATAGAAAATAAAATAAAAGGGATAAAAATAAAGGAGAAGGACTATAAAATCAGCTTATTTGCAGATGATATCATAGTATACCTAACAGAACCAGAGGTATCAGTAAAAGAACTACATAAGAAATTGAAGGAATAAGGAGAAATATCGGGGTACAAGATCAACGCAAAGAAAAGTGAAGTGATGCCAATGAGTAATGCAGACTAGACAGAATTTTAAAAAGAATCACCATTTAAATGGCAAGCACAAGCAATTCGATACATAGGGATCAGGTTGGATAATAACTTAAGCCACTTGTATAAACTAAATTATCAGCCACTAATAAAGAAATTGCAGGAAGACTTAGAACATTGGAAAGAATTGCCACTAACGTTGATAGGGAGGGTAAACTCTATTAAAATGAACGTGTTCTCAAGGATACAATACTTATTTCAAAGGTTACCAATTTCTTTAACAGAAAACTTCTTCAATGAACTAAAGAGAATAATAAGGGAATTCTTGTGGAAAGGGAGAAAACCGAGGATAGCGTTAGATAAATTAGCAGAGAGGTATAATCAAGGTGGTTTGCAGTTACCAAATTTTAGAAAGTATTATGGAGCCCCACAATTAAGGTATTTATCAGATTTTTACCAGACAAGGGAAAAACCAGACTGGACTAAGATAGAACTAGATAAAAAAGGAGAGAAGGTACTGGAACATACACTTTATAAGTGGGATGAAAAGCTGGTGCAATATAAAAGCTCACCAGTATTGCATCATTTACATAATATATGGAAGGTCCACTTAGAAAGAAAAAAAACGAATTACCAAATACCAAAATTATTATTGATGTAAAATCCACTAATCCCTTTTACAATAGATAACCTTTCCTTTAGATAATGGGAGAGAAAAGAAATCAAAAGAATAGAACATTGTTTTTTGGGAAATAATTTATTAACATTTGAACAGTTGAAGTAAAAATATGGAATAACTCATGGTACAATGTTTGCAGATCATCAATTGAAATCTTATTTAAAGGATAAATTTAGAAACAGATTGAGATTACCTGAAGGAAGCAGCTTTGAATATGTGATTACAGACACAATGATAATTAAAAGATTTATACCAACATGTACATTAAGCTGCAAGATAAGGAAAATGAAATTAACTATAAACCTAAGCAGAAGTGGGAAAAGGATCTAAACATGAAGGTAAAAAATGAAGTATGGGAAAAGTTATGTTCTGGAACTATGAAGAATACAATAAATACAAGGTTACACATGATACAGTATAATTGGTTACACAGGGTATGTATCACTCCTCAAAAATTTTTACTAATGGGATTCAACATTATCAGATAGATGTTTTCGCTGTAAGAAGGAAATGGGAACAACACTACATGCAACTTGGGCATGTACGAAAGTGAATATGTTTTGTAAATAAAATTACAAAAAATAACATACCAAAAAAAACAGATATTTATAGATTCATAAGTAGAGAATTAGGCCTCAAATTGGATAAAGCGCAAAAAAAAATTCATTATGATAGCCTTAGCGAAAGAAAAAAAAATGTATAATGTCAACTTGGAAAATGGAAGCGAGCCTGAGAATACAGCAATGGTACATGGAAATGAATAAATGTATTACATTGGAAAAAATAACATATAATTTAAAAAATAAAGTCACAATGTTTGATCAAATTTGGGAACCGTACATGGAACATATCAGAGAGAGCTTGCCTACGACCTCCATCCCCAAAAATGAGAATGAAAATGATAAGAAGACAAAACGACTAGTTTCAATGTGTAATAAATAGATGACGCATTTTTCTCATTTATTTTCCTTTGTGTGATATTGTTTTATGGTTTTATTGTATTGTATATGTTGAATATTGATGGCTTTTGGAGGGGAGTGGGTAGAGGGAGGGAAAGGGGGAAAAAAAGGGAGAAAAGACCACTGTGTAAATTTAATGAGAAACGTTTGTACATATTTTGGTTGATATGGTTCATAGTGTGAAAAATTTTTAAAATTATATTAAAAAAATTAGAGAATTGATCTTGAGAGTTGTAGTTCAAAATGCGAGAAGTAATCAAGGCCCCTTGGAAGTTAAGAATAATAGTTTTCTTTTCTGCTGATTTGAGCCAAGCTGTTATTTAACGACGTAAAGAATTTAATTCTGCCGAAGTATTTTTGTGGAAGAAAGGATACAAATTTGCTTTACAGTATCCTGCTGTACTTAAAAGTTTTTTATGTGGACTTTCAATCTCAGTTCTTTTGTGATGTTGCTGAAGCTCTCACATTTGCTAATTCTCTACCGGTTAATAAATAGATGAAAAGTCAAGAAACCTTTTCTCAACAGCTTGTATTAATTCAGAAGGGGAAAAATGGAGGGCGAGAGAAGAAATCTCAGCAGTTGATTGATATTGATATCGATGATGATCAAGTTGATAGAGATTTGGAAGAAGCATATCATACTTGAAATGATTTGTTGATTATTATTTCTTGTTTTGTTCGGGGGGGCGTGGTTTGACTACTGATTCTTCTGAAGTCATTGTCCACTTTGTGGCATTGGTCACTTCTGCACAATTGAGGGGGAAGGGGGTAATACTGTAGTACAGTATTATTGATTTTTTTTGGGGGGGCTTAATATATGGGTTTTTTCTCTTTTTTGAGGAGATTCATCATGTGTGGTAAGGTGGTTTTTGAAATGAATTGCAATGATGGCTAATTTAAAATTTGCTACTTTTAATGTTAATGGGCTTAATAATCTGATGAAGAGAAAAAGAGAAATGGCATATATTTTTTTAAAAATTGAAGGTCAATGTTGCTTTTTTTTGCAATAAACACCTGTGAACATCAGAAATTGAAAAGAGATTGTGTTGGAAAAGTTAGCGTCTTCGTTTAATTCGAAACCAAGAGGAGTAGCTATTTTGATTAATAAAAAGTTTGTGGCGGTGTGAACAGTGGAAGAAACACAGCCACCATGTTGAGGGTCGTTAACGACTATTTTTATTCAAATTCAGCACGCCCCTTTAAAGGCAGCATGAGCTCAGTCACCTGGTGCATTGTGACATCATAATCGCTGCCCAGGGTGCGCGCTAGAAGGGATGCTGGAGTCAGAGAGAAAACTCTGACAACACCATTTCCCCATGGCTGCCCCGCCACGTGGTGATACAAGCGGGGCCGGTTTGCCATGAGGATGTGCGCCGCCACAAGTTATCTTTTACATTGGAATCAGTTATTGATAATTGTAAAAAAATTTCTGAGTCTTGGACTTTAATGAATATGCTCCTAATATAGAGGATGAGAAATTTATGTTGGATTCTTTTCTCAATTTAAATCAAGCATATAAAAAAATTATGTTAGGAGGTGATTTTAATTGTTGTTTGGATCCATTATTAGATAAATCTTCAAAAACAGTAGTTAGGACTAAAATGGCTGATGGTGTTAATGAAAGATATGAATTTAGTAGATATATGGAGGAGATTAAATCCTAAAGAGAAAGATTTTTCATTTTAACATGATTCTTATTCTAGAATAGATTTATTTTTGGTACAGCATAATTGTAAGGTCATGTATTGAAAGGCTGAATATAAGAGTAGGATTTTGTCTGATCATTCTTTATTATTATTAACATGTACTAGCTCAGAGAGAATTGATGATACATATCGATGGAGATTTAATTCTTTGTTGAAAAAGTTAGAATTTTATAATTTTATAAGAGATTAAATACATTTATTTTTGAAAATAAATGTGGATTCAGTTAATAGTAAATTTGTTTTATGGAATGCTTTAAAAGCATATTTGAGGGGACAAATTATTAGTTTTACAGATAAAATTAAGAAACAACATGTAGCTGATATAACTGAATTAGAGGAGATAGAGATTTTCGAAAAAGAGCAAAATTCAACGGAAAAGAAAATACATTTAATTAATATGAATTTACAATATAATTCTTTACAAACATAAATTTGAGAAGTTATTGCAGAGAACTAGACAAAGATATTATGAATTAGAGGAAAGAGCTCATAAACTGTTAGCTTGGCGGTTAAAAATGGAACAAGTTTCTGGAACAATAAATGCTATTGATAAATCAGGAAATTAATGATGTTTAGAAAATTTTATGAAAAATTGTATACTTCTGAAGTAGTAGAGAATGAGTTTAAAATTGATCATTTTTAAAATCTGATCTGGATTTACCCTCTTTGAGTGGTAAGGATATTAAAGATTTGGATGTTTCGTTTACTGCTAAAGAAGTAATAGATGCACTTCGATTCGTGCCACATGGGAAGTCTCCAGGGGATGATGGCTTTACTTTCGAATTTTATAAAAAATTTCAGGATTTATTGATTCATTATTGATGGAAGTATTAAAACAGGTGACAGAAATTCATTCTTTTCCAGATTATTATTCCCAAGCAATTATTATAGTTATTCTTAAAAAAAGAGAGGGACCCATTGAAAGCTGGGTTGTGTGGACCACTTTCATTATTAAATGTTGATTATAAAACTGTAGTGGTTCTAGCCAATAGGTTGGCTAAATATTTACCAGATTTAATTCATTTAGATCAGGTGGGTTTTATTAAAAATTGTTATTCGGCAGATAATATTGTGAAGTTGATTTCTTTAATTACCATTTCTCGGGAGGGAAATCTTGTTGGATGCAAAAAAGGCCTTTGATAGAGTGGAGTTTTTTTATTTAAAGTTTTAGATTTTTATTAGTTGAATTAAGGCTTTATATAGAAGTCCCACTGCTAGAGTTGTGACAAATGGACAGTTACCTTTACCTTTTATGTTGACCAGATCGACTAGACAAGGTTGTCCTTTGTCACCAGCTCTATTTGCATTAGTTATTGAACCTTTGGCTCAGGTAATTAGACAAGATAGTAATATTAAAGGTATTAAGGTGAAGTCTGATGAATTTAAAATTAATTTTTTTGCAGATGATGTTTTGATATTTTAACAGAACCACAGAATTTTTTGAGGTGTTTACATGACAGATTGGAACAGTATGGTGAGATATCAGGTTATAAAATTAATTGGGGAAAAGAGTGAGATTATGCCATTAGCTGAAATGGACTATTCTTGTAGGCATATTGTGAAATTCAAATGGTTGGATCAGATTAAGTATTTAGGTGTTAAGGTAGATTGTAATTATAGTCATTTATAGGAATTAAATTATTTGTCATTCAATAGAATGATTTACTGATTAATAGGAAGAGTTCATTGTATTAAAATGAATATTTTTCCTCAAATTCAGTATTTATTTCAATCTATTCCCTGTAAGATTCCTCAATTTTTTAAAAAGGATTTAAATGTTTTGTTGAGGAAATTTTATAAAAGGATAAAAAGATAAGGGTATCTTTACAAAAATTAGGAGGTTTGCAACTCCCTAATTTTCAAAATTATTATGATGTGGCACAATTGAAATTTATTAATAAGATGTTTGAAATAGATAAACCTTTGATATGGGCTAATATTGAATTATCTCAAATTGGTGAGAAGAAGATGGATCAATTTATTTATAGATGGAATCCTAAGTTATTGAGTAGTTATAATTTTCCTGTTTTGAAACATTTAATGGATTTATGGTATAAAAAAAAAATGAAGTTATAGGTACTCGAGGTAAGATTTCAGGTAAAACTCCTTTGTATCAAAATAAGCTTTTTTTCCTTTACACTTAATAATCAGCTTTTGATGTTATGGGATCAAAAGGGTATTAAATTGGTGCAAGATTGTTATGAAGCAAGATATTTTCATTCTTTTCAAAGAATGAAAGAGAAATATATATCTTTAAATATGCTTTTTTTCTTATTATCAAATTAAAGCTTTTTTGTTGGATAATTTAGGTTATACTTTACAGTTAACTAGACAGTCTAAGTTTGAATTTTTACTTACTGAGGGTGGTAAGAAAGGATTTGTATCTGAGATTTATACTTTATTACAGAATAAAATGCCTAAATTGGATATACATAAATCTAGATTGAAATGGGAGAAAGATTTAGGAATACTTATTTCTCAAGATGATTGGATGAATTTATGTAGGGATAGTATGACTAAAATTGTCAATGTAAGGTATCGATTAGTTCATAATAATCTTATTCATCAATTATATTTAACTCCGTAAAAATTAAGGAGATATAATTTTATTTCTTCGGATTTATGTTTTAGATGTTATAAGGATGTAGGATCTTTTTTTACATTTTACTTGGTCATGTGCAACAGTAAAACCTTGGAATAGACTTTAGGAATTTTTAGAAGTTATTTTGAAAGTGAAATTTTCATTAGATCCTTTTGTATTTTTGTTGGGTAATATTAAGAGGTTGAGTCTAGAATTAAAATTAAATTGATTTCCAATTGCATTTTTGAGATTGGCATTAGCGGTAGCTGAAAAATGTCTGGCAATTACTTGGGAAAAATTAGACTGATTTGAGTATTCAGAGATGGCACATGGAATTGAGGTCTTGTCTTCCATTGGAGAGGATAACATATAATTTGTGTGATAATTTTTAAAATCATAAAACTTGGAGCCTGTATTTGGATTACATGGGGTTGAATTATTAAATCCCCTTGCTGCATTGTAGTGATGTTACTCCAAACCATGGTAATTAACGGATGAATTTTGTTGTTATGGGTGAACTCTCTTTTTTCTCTTGGAGTGGTTAGAGGGGAAAGGGTTGGGGGTTAGTTTTAAAATATTGTTTTTGAATTCTGTTTTATTCATTAATTGTATGTTTCAAAATGTTCATCATGATCTCATAAATAAAATTTTAAAAAGAAAAGGAAAACACTGGTGTGCTGGCCATTTGGGCTGTAACTTCCTCTACAGTTCACGTGGAATGATGTGGTCTTTTGAGTGACATATTTAAATCTCTGGGGTTGATGCATATTCTGATTTCGTCAGTGCCCTTTTTTGCCACTACCATCAAGGACACCCATTTGGTTGGCTCAGACACTGGGGCTATCACCCCTAGACCTTTCATACAGTCTAGTTCCGCTTTGACTTTGTCCTTCATAGCAACCAGAATCCTGTGAGCCGGGCAGACAACTGGTCGCACTTCGTGGTCCAGTCGCGTGGAATAGCTTCCCCAGGTCGTCGCTGAAGAGGTCCTTGTATTTGGAGTGGATTGACTCTGAAAAATCTTCTTATGACAGGCTGACTTGGTGGACCTCTGCACTGAACAACACAAGACTAAGTTCCATGAATCCACTGATGCGAAGTAACAGGATTAAATTCTCCTTCATGACAAAAAACAGGAGGACATACTTGTGTCCTTGAATAACACACCGCAGCTGTGCGGTCCCCAAAGAATGGATCTTGCTCCCTCCATAGGCCACAAGGCTTATGGACTTGCCATTTGACTGGAGCTTTTCCTTATTACCTAAGCCGGTTGAAGACTTTGAGGGGCATCACATTGCACTTGGCCCCTGTATCTATTTTAATTTCTGTCCTTACACCGTTGACCATCATCGAGACAAAGTCCTCGCTGTTTCTTCTTATGCTAGAGTGTGACAGGCTGCTTGTTCTAGTAGATATATTGTCCCTTTCCTGGTCTGGGACCACAAGGTCAATGGATCTTTGTTGTTTGCTCCATGCTTTCGCTCTCTGCAGAGTCCTACACATTTTTCCATCGTGATTCCATTTGGTGCAATTCCTGCACTGTTGTCTAAAGGCCAGGCACAGTTCCCTCCTGGGAACAGGATCTGTTTTGGAGTTGTTGCCAGGTGTCGGCTCCGTGGGGTGTCTAGGATGGCTCGCCTGGGTCCTATTGCTGAATTCCTGCTGGTGGCTATATCTAGGCGTACGTGTCCACCAGTGGCTGCTCGGTGCGGCTTCTCACCAATGATCGCTACTGGATGCAATTTGAAAGTGCGTCAATGTTTGTAGCTAGTGTTTGGGACTCATTAGCTGTTTGCTATTATCCTAGGTAGGTCGGTGGGCTAGGCACTTTGAAACTGCCTTAGTGAGCGCTTGGTATGCTCTCCCTATGTCTGTGTGGGGTTTTCTCCAGGGGAACCAGTTTCCTCCCACTGTTCGAAACGTACTGGGCTTTATAGATTAATTGAGTGTAAATTGGGCAGCATGGGCTTATGGGCTGAAATGACCTGTAACTGTGCTGTATGTGTGTATTTCTAAAGTGTGTATGGAGTAGGATGCAAGAATCTTAGTAATGGTATATCCCCAGTAGCAGCGTGACCTAGAACTTCGTGATTTACTGGCTGTTCCCAGGGCAGTGCACAGAATCAGATATCCAAAACTGCTCGCAAACCAACTCAGTGAAATACACCCTTTGGTCTGCCTGAAACCTGTTGGTCTTTCAGCACATAGAGATGTTGATGAGGGAATACTGCTGACTGGCACATTCCAGGCTGTAGGTGTATGTGTTGAGGGATACACTGAGGCTTGGCGCAACCAACCTGAGGGTGCTGTCGGGAAGGACCTTCTGTCACCAGGCATTGAGGTGCTGAGACTGAAGAAAATCCCCTCATAACGGGGAGTAATGACAAGATGTTACAGTGGTAGCAATGCTGCTAAATCAGAAATTACTGTGACAACATCTTCTTCTTTGGCTTGGCTTCGCGGACGAAGATTTATGGAGGGGGTAAAAAGTCCACGTCAGCTGCAGGCTCGTTTGTGGCTGACCAGTCCGATGCGGGACAGGCAGACACGATTGCAGCGGTTGCAAGGGAAAATTGGTTGGTTGGGGTTGGGTGTTGGGTTTTTCCTCCTTTGCCTTTTGTCAGTGAGGTGGGCTCTGCGGTCTTCTTCAAAGGAGGCTGCTGCCCGCCAAACTGTGAGGCGCCAAGATGCACGGTTTGAGGCGTTATCAGCCCACTGGCGGTGGTCAATGTGGCAGGCACCAAGAGATTTCTTTAGGCAGTCCTTGTACCTTTTCTTTGGTGCACCTCTGTCACGGTGGCCAGTGGAGAGCTCGCCATATAATACGATCTTGGGAAGGCGATGGTCTTCCATTCTGGAGACGTGACCCATCCAGCGCAGCTGGATCTTCAGCAGCGTGGACTCGATGCTGTCGACCTCTGCCATCTCGAGTACCTCGACGTTAGGGGTGTGAGCGCTCCAATGGATGTTGAGGATGGAGCGGAGACAACGCTGGTGGAAGCGTTCTAGGAGCCGTAGGTGGTGCCGGTAGAGGATCCATGATTCGGAGCCGAACAGGAGTGTGGGTATGACAACGGCTCTGTATACGCTTATCTTTGTGAGGTTTTTCAGTTGGTTGTTTTTCCAGACTCTTTTGTGTAGTCTTCCAAAGGCGCTATTTGCCTTGGCGAGTCTGTTGTCTATCTCATTGTCGATCCTTGCATCTGATGAAATGGTGCAGCCGAGATAGGTAAACTGGTTGACCGTTTTGAGTTTTGTGTGCCCGATGGAGATGTGGGGGGGCTGGTAGTCATGGTGGGGAGCTGGCTGATGGAGGACCTCAGTTTTCTTCAGGCTGACTTCCAGGCCAAACATTTTGGCAGTTTCCGCAAAGCAGGACGTCAAGCGCTGAAGAGCTGGCTCTGAATGGGCAACTAAAGCGGCATCATCTGCAAAGAGTAGTTCACGGACAAGTTTCTCTTGTGTCTTGGTGTGAGCTTGCAGGCGCCTCAGATTGAAGAGACTGCCATCCGTGCAGTGATGGATATGACACTGAGGGTGCAAAGAGACTGAACAAATTTCTTTTTATAAATAACTTACTGTGAGTAACTTATTGGAAGTAGTCTAATAATGGTTTAAAAAATGGGATGGAGGAATCGGGATTAAAACCATCCTTTCCGATGTTGTGGAGAACTGGGCGATTAGGTCATTGGTGTAGGGACACAGGGGAATCAAGGATCTGACCTATCAATGATTGTGTGCAGCAGATTGGCTCTTGGGACTTGATCAGATGAAGAATGGATGATCTGGAAATAATGGGGCGTGGTTGGTTGTCCAGTGCTTTGTGAAAAGATGAAGTTAATTTACTTCACTGTCCAGATTCTGTGTCGAATCTTGTGCTGGGATTCTCCAAGAGAGCTCAGTGACAGACACTGTGACCAAAGTCATTTTGCAGTCCTCCACTAGGTTACCTAACTTGAACAAGAGGTATCTAAATTTAGAATGGGTCCAAAATCTCTGGACCAGGTAAAGAAGAGATTTACTAAATGTTCCCAGGGATGAATCAGATCAGCTATAAGGTTAGACCAGAAAAATATCTCTTGGGAACAAAAGATGAGAGGGTTAGGCTAGGTCCCAAGCTGCAGAGTCAATATTTTAAAAAAAATCAAACTTGAAAAATGAAAATAAATAAAAGCAAATGTGAAATGAAAGTATAATGAAGTGCTAGAAATGTATGACAGGTAATCTGTTAATATTTGAAATATTTCTGGTTTTTCTCAGAACAATTTAAGTGAATGCAGTGGTCCGGCCCACAAAATGGTTGACGAACGCGGCGACCATACGGACCTGCTTCCCGGGTGACCTCCTGCATGATGGAAAGACAGTGAGCTTTGGTGGGAACGCCAGCCAATTCCAGGCTAGTGCTCCGGTGACGCGGTGTCATGACGTCAGAGCCTGGGACCCATATAAACATGACGGCCAGTGCAGTAAACCAGTCTGGACTTCAAGGCTTTGTGTGTGTGTGTGTGTGTGTGGGGGGGGGGGGGGGGGGGGGTTCTTCTCCATGCCTGAAAAGTGCGAATGCTATGAGGATACTTCTCAAAAGCTTGTTTCTCTGGCATTTACAGTTCTGCATTTCCTGTTGAGACAAGTTGAGCTAAGGCATTTGTGCTGCCTCACTGGGGTGTGAGGAAGCATCTTGAGTCATTGCATTGACTGGAAATGGATGATATTCATTTGACCTTTTTGATTGTTGGAAAATCTACGGCAATATTTTGAATATCATTTTAAAATCAATTAACCTTGCAGGGCACCCCAAACACTGTCAGTAAACGTGTTTAACTAGCTGTTTAATAATTAGAATGTCTCTGCCTAGATTCTTGCACCGTTCTGCACTGTTTAATCTTGGCAAGGTGACGCAAGGCTAACTTCCATAATCTCCAAACCAGGAAGGAAAATTTTTCAAGGTTCCTGGTGACAGCTGTTGTTCAGTTATGGTTTTTAGACTGCAATGACGGGAAAATTGCAGAAAAAAAATTAACATAATTACTGGAGGCCTTTTTAAATTGCAAGTACCTGAGTGCAACAGTCCCAGGGGTTGGATGTGCAGTGGAGTGGATGACTGTCAACAATTTTTTTCCGGTATGATTTATACAACAGGCTTCCTCCAAAAAGTTGTAGGGGTCCTGCAGGATTAATTGCGGGGCAGGAATGGACTCCTGCACGTTTCCTTTTTAGACGGCCTATGTCGTGGCAAAATTCCTCGATTATGCCGTTCCATGCCTTCAGTCTAAAAACCATAAGTGATGTGCTTGAACATGCATTAAAAAGGGTGCTGGAGGAACTCAGCCGGTCAGGCTCTCCAGAGGAAGGGGTCTGTCTTTAACTTCCTGTGCAACCTGAGTATCTCCAGCACCTCTGTGCACTGCAGGTCAGATGGTATGCATGGAGGGAAACATTTCGAGTCGGGTTGGAGGCAGGGTGTCCAGCTGAAACCTTTTCCTCCTTGAAAACTGCCTGATGAATTTTTGGAGGGGAGGGGAGGGATGAGTCGTGGAGGGATGAGTCGTGGAGGGATGAGTCGTGGAGGGATGAGTCGTGGAGGGATGAGTCGTGGAGGGATGAGTCGTGGAGGGATGAGTCGTGGAGGGATGAGTCGTGGAGGGATGAGTCGTGGAGGGATGAGTCGTGGAGGGATGAGTCGTGGAGGGATGAGTCGTGGAGGGATGAGTCGTGGAGGGATGAGTCGTGGAGGGATGAGTCGTGGAGGGATGAGTCGTGGAGGGATGAGTCGTGGAGGGATGAGTCGTGGAGGGATGAGTCGTGGAGGGATGAGTCGTGGAGGGATGAGTCGTGGAGGGATGAGTCGTGGAGGGATGAGTCGTGGAGGGATGAGTCGTGGAGGGATGAGTCGTGGAGGGATGAGTCGTGGAGGGATGAGTCGTGGAGGGATGAGTCGTGGAGGGATGAGTCGTGGAGGGATGAGTCGTGGAGGGATGAGTCGTGGAGGGATGAGTCGTGGAGGGATGAGTCGTGGAGGGATGAGTCGTGGAGGGATGAGTCGTGGAGGGATGAGTCGTGGAGGGATGAGTCGTGGAGGGATGAGTCGTGGAGGGAGCAACCCATGTGGAAAGTGGGGAGGGGAAAATGTGCCTGGGTCCTATTGCAGGTGGTGGAAATTACCAGAGTGACTCGAAACCGTCATTGCTAGGGGCACGCTACCTGACAAGATATCTGATTGTTGTGGATTGAGAATGGGTGGGAAAAAAAGGCTAGGTTTGGCCTGGACTGGCTCTATAAATAGTGATGTTCAGGACTCTATAAATATCAGTGTTCATGAATCTTTGAGAAATACCACACAGACACAATTCCCTCCATCCACCATGTCTGCACCAGCCATCAGCAACTCGCTTACACTAAATCACTTTAATCCCATCTTTTTTTAATTCTTGTATTTCCCCCACCCAGCTCTAAATCTACCATTCCCCTGGGGCAACATCCAAAGGCCAGTCTGTGTGTTTGAGATGTAGGAGGAAACTGGAGAATCCCAGCTGAGATCCTCGCAGACCCAAAGAGAAGGTACGAACTCCATGCAGTTAACACCAGAGGTTAGGATGGATGCTGGGTTACTGTCTCTGCAGCCGTGTCCCTGGTAATTCAAGGCAACACAGATTTAAAGAATTGAATGATGATTAAAAACATTCCCTGCATTTTTATTAGCTTTCATTTGTTTTATCTGGACCAATTGCTTCCATGCAGAGTTCCTTCTGTGGCTGCTGCCAGACTCTTTACAAGAGAGAAATGCATGCTTGAGGAGATGTGCAGTCCACCTCGGTTAGGCGCGTGCACAGGTGCAGGTGTTTGCAAGCCTGCATGCCCAAGAGTTTTAGTGCATGCAAATCCTTTGTGAGGTACTCGTGTGATTCAGGACCAATGAATATGTTCCTGTGAGTCAGCAGTGATGGGTGTGTGCCAACTCGTGTCAGCTGAGCAGATCAAATGTGGGTACATAAACAACTGGATTATTCAGTGGGCATTTAATGGTCAGCATGGACTCAGTAGGCCTATTTCTACGCTGCATGCCTCTGTATGATTCTGGACATCAGCAATCGAGAGCATTGGTATGTGTGCATTTGATTTCAGAACCTTAAATCTCTGTGTTTTAGGGCCTTCATACTATCCATACTCAGGATATAAATGCAATAAAAGACAACCCATGCTTGTATAACCTTTTATTTTGGGAGATGGACCCCTTCCCTGTGAAGCAGTCAGGTTTAGTTGGTTTCTTCTGTACTTCTCTCCTTCCAACTAAATTTTTAAAAAATTCATGATTTCAGGCTGTGGCCCTTAGGGGGACTAAATGGCCCCTGTGGAGAATGCTTCTGCTGTAAGGATTCCATTCCTGAGAGGTGTCTGTACATCATTTTTTTATGGATGTCAGAAATAATTTCCCTCAAAACCAAGATAAAAACACATTGGCCAAAAGAGTTGAGCCTCCCCCTTCCTGATGTACTGTTTTTTTTACCGTGGTACTACATTTATTTTCTTTTGCTATGCATGCACTTATGATTTATTTTCAATTCATTGAATATCTTCCGTATTAATGCCCTTCAATTAAACCAATGAAACAAAAACTGTACCCAGTTACATAAATAGTTTTCAGTGAAAATGCAATGATGGAGAAACTCAGGAGGTCAAACAATGTACTTTATATAGCAAAGAGAAAGATACATTGCCAATGTTTCAGGCTTGAACTTATCAAGGTAGTTTGCACATCTACAACCAACTTTGCTATCTTGAGAATTTCTTTAAAAATAATGGGAGAATTAGCTTAGATTCTTGTAAGTCAGTTCTTTAAATCCCTGTATTTATAATACACAAGGTTTATGGGGCCTTCAGAAGTCTCTGTTATGCTGGCCAATTATTGTGCCTGAACCAGACTGGGATTCTGGATGGTTGGGGTTCGGTTCGGTTGTCAGATATATATAATTCGGTTGTCAGACATAAACAAAAAAAAAAACACACACACACACACACACACACACACGTGTATAGATATATATATATATATATCTATAGATATATATATATATATCTATAGATATAGATATATATATATATGTATGTGTGTGTATGTATATGTTTATGCTTATGCAAGGTGAGCCTGGTGGGCAGCTTGTCCGTGAACTATTCTTTGCAGACGATGCCGCTTTAGTTGCCCATTCAGAGCCAGCTCTTTAGCGCTTGACGTCCTGTTTTGCGGAAACTGCCAAAATGTTTGGCCTGGAAGTCAGCCTGAAGAAAACTGAAGTCCTCCATCAGCCAGCTCCCCACCATGAGTACCAGCCTCCCCACATCTCCATCGGGCACACAAAACTCAAAACGGTCAACCAGTTTACCTATCTCGGTTGCACCATTTCATCAGATGCAAGGATCAACAGCGAGATAGACAACAGACTCGCCAAGGCAAATAGCGCCTTTGGAAGACTACACAAAAGAGTCTGGAAAAACAACCAACTGAAAAACCTCACAAAGATTAGCTTATACAGAGCCGTTGTCATACCCACACTCCTGTTTGGCTCCAAATCATGGGTCCTCTACCGGCATCACCTACGGCTCCTAGAACGCTTCCACCAGCGTTGTCTCCGCTCCATCCTCAACATTCATTGGAGCGACTTCATCACCAACATCGAAGTACTTGAGATGGCAGAGGCCGACAGCATCGAATCCATGCTGCTGAAGATTCAACTTCGCTGGGTAGGTCACGACTCCAGAATGGAGGACCATCACCTTCCCAAGATAGTGTTATATGGCGAGCTCTCCACTGGCCACCGAGACAGGTGCACCAAAGAAGAGGTACAAGGACTGCCTAAAGAAATCTCTTGGTGCCTGCCACATTGACCCCCGCCAGTGGGCTGATATCGCCTCAAACTGTGCATCTTGGCGCCTCATAGTTCGACGGGCAGCAACCTCCTTTGAAGAAGACTGCAGAGCCCACCTCACTGACAAAAGACAAAGGAGGAAAAACCCAACACCCAATCCCAACCAACCAATTTTCCCTTGTAACCGCTGCAACCGTGTCTGCCTGTCCCGCATCGGACGTCAGCCACAAACGAGCCTGCAGCTGATGTGGACATTTACCCCTCCATAAATCTTCATCCGCGAAGCCAAGCCAAAGAAGAAGGTATGTTTATGTATAAGTATGTATATATGTATACATGTATACATATGTGTGTGTATGTATATATATATATTTTTTTTAAAAAAACATCCTGATTACAACCTCTTCTCACCGAAACCTGAAGTCCAGCACCTCTTTTCCCTGACTGCTTGAACCTCCCCTTACTCCCAAAATCATCTTAAATTACTCTGGCACCACAAAAGGCTTGATTACACTATTGTCAATCCACTTTTTCTTTCTTTCATTATGGTAACTGAGAATATTTATGATCTATCTTTGTATTTATTATCTCCTTTTTGTGTGGTAACTTAATGTATACAGTGTTGTTATTTTTTTCCCTTTCAATTATCTGTTTGGCAGGAGCAAGCAAGAATTTTGGTGTATATTGTAGCATGTGTATGTCGATAAAGATTTCAGATTTGTTATCAAAGCTCATACATCACATCACATATAACCCTGAGATTCTTTTTTTTTCCTGTGGGCATGGAAAAATTTCCTCTAATTGGTAGTGCAAAAAAATTAAACTGTACACTGTAAACAAATAAAAACTGTAAAAATGATGAATGAAAACCAACTGCAATACAGAGAGAAAAAGAAAAGTGCACAAGTGCGAGTCCTTAAATGAGTCCCTGAGTGAGTTTGTGGTTGAGGAGTCTGATGGTGGAGGGGGAGCAGCTGCTCCTGAACCTGGTGGTGCGAGTCTTGTGGCACCTACACCTCTTTCCTGATGGCAGCAGTGAGAACAGTGCATGTGCTGGGTGGTGAAGGTCTTTGACGATTGATGCTGCCCTCTGACGGCAGCATTCCTAGTAGATGTAATCAGTGGTGTGGAGGGTTTTGCATGTGATGTCCTGGGCTATGGCCACTACCTTTTGGTATTGGTGTTCCCATACCAGACTGTGATGCAGCCGGTCAGCACACTTTCCACCATACCTCTGTAGAAACTTGCCAGGGTTTCTGGAGTCCTACCAAACCTCCACAAACTCCTGAGGAAGTAGAAATGCTTTCTTCATGATGCCATTGGTGTGTTGGGTCCAGGAAAGATCCCCCAATGATCACTGTATTGTAAAACACTGGCTTTCCTTTCCTTCACCATCGCATCCCAATTCCTATATTCATTACTTTAATTTATGAAGGCCAATCCATTCCTTAGTTTTGGTGTCATTGAGTGTAAGATTGTTGTTGGTGCACCATTCAGCCAAGTTTTCAATCTCTTTCCTGTACGCTGACTCATCCCCTTCCTTGAAACAACCCACTACCATGGTATCGTCAGCAAATTTGTAGATGGTGTTATTGAATCAAAGCTACACAGTCGTAGGTATAAAGTGAGTCAAGCAGGGGGCTAAGAACACAGCTCTGTGGTGCTCCGGTACTGATGGAGATTGTGGAGGAGATGTTCTTACCAATCTACACTCATTGTGGTCTGGAGGTGAGGAAATCCATGATCTCATTACACAGTGGGGTGTTAACTCTCAGGTCTTGGAGTTTGCTAATCAGTTTTGATGGGAAGATGATGTTAAGTGCCGAACTGCAGACGATAAATAGCATCCTAATATATGCATCTTTGCTGTCCAGGTGTTCCAGGGCTTTGTATAGAGCAGTGTTTTCAAATTGCCCCCCCCCCCCCCTTAAACTCACATACCACCTTAAGCAATCCCTATGCAATAAGGGCTCTGTGATTAGCAAGGGATTGCTTAAGGTGGTATGTGAGTTGGTGGGGGGGGGGGGGAAGATTGAGAACCACTGCTCGAGACCCAATTGTTACTGAAATATTTTGCTTGAGAAAAATTGTCATTGGCCCATTTCCTTTGGAGTTATGAAACTGTGCACATAACGAGTCAATTAGGTACAATTAAAACAGTGGTTTTCAAACTTTTTGTTTCCACTCACATACCACCTTAAGCAATCCCTTACTAATCACAGAGCCCTTATTGCATAGGGATTGCTTAAAGTGGCATTTGAGTTCAGGGGCGCAGTTTGAAAACCACTGGTGTAGAGCCAATGAGATGGCATCCACCGTAGACCTGTTACAACGTTAGGTGAACTGGAATGTATACGTCATCGTTCAGGCAGGAGCTGATGAGCTTCATCACCAGCCTCTGCTACTGGTCAATAGTCATTAAGGCAGGTTCTTGGGGATTGGTATGCTTGATGTCTGTTTTAAACAGGTGGGTACCGTGCCCTACTGGAGTGAGATATTGGAGTGAGATGCTCAAGGGAATACAGTTCTATCCTGATTAATCTTTGCTTGTAACTCAGTTCCTCAAGTTCTGGCAACATCCTTGTAAATCTCGATACTTTTAATCTTATTTAATCCCAAAGCACAAAACTTTGTGCATGTCTGCATTAAATTCCATCTGTCATTTTGCAGCCAATTTTGTACATATTTGGAATAAATGGATGTTTAACACTAGGATATCACCCTTTAGAATCAGACATGCAAGATTTACATTTGGCAAGAACTTTCAAAATTTAGCCTTCCTGGTCCATCAGTGCAGCACAATTGATGTGGTACTATGGGGAGATTTTGTCTGCAAGCAAACAGTACCAGATTAGTTTGAGACTACGTTACTTTTTGTGTGCACAATTTAGAGTTCTATGCTATTGATTAGTCGTGTACAAGCCCTGGACCACATCCTGTTTCCTGACTTAACAAGTCATCATCAGTTGCCTGGTGTGTTTTGTCTGTCATTCCATGCATCAAAACGGGCTGTTTGCAAGACATTAATGGTGATTGTACATCTCTTTGCACTTCTGTCCATTGAATCGTGGCAGATTTCCAATGCAATGTGGCTCGGATCAGGAACTTGTGCAGGGGAAATCCTGCTTCTGAGCATGTTGTGAAAGAGCGAAAGAGGAACTTGCATCTATGCAGTGACTTTCATGACCACTGCCCAACTCTTGTGTGTCCAAATCAGCTTCAGAGGTTAATGATGCATCATCTGGATGATGTTCATTTTGCTTTGTTTTCTGCAACTATGCTCTTTACATGGCTGTATGAATGTTAGACGTAATCTGTTTGCATGCAGAGGAATCCTTCTACTGTACTAGGTATTTTGTGACAAATAAGTTTAAATTTAAAACATTTGCATGCAATTGTTCTGAGAGAAATGGGTAGAGAAACTCTACCCATTTATTAGGCATCTAATCATGTCATTAAAGTAGTTTTAATTGTGTACTTTGTAAATTGAAGCACAATCATTCTGTAGAGAAAGACATGAAATTAATGATCAATTTTTATGGATTTGTTATGGTTAATGGGGGACTATTGACCTGGATCTCAAAGGAACTCCTTAATTAATTGCAATTTGTGTGGGGAGGAAAAATATTTAATATTTCATGGAATAGTTCGACATACAAAATGCTGCTTTATTATCCTTGACAATACAGTGCAAAAAAAAAAGCACATCATTATCCTGATACTGCATTAGATCAATGAATGAATGAATGCTGTGGCAACCCTGCATTGTAGGTGCATGATCAGGGTGTACACACCTTGTCACTGATTTTGTTGCTTCCAATTACTCTAACTAACTGTGCCATGTTGATTGCAGTTTAAAGGTTTTGGGTTGACTTGTGGTTGAAGAATGTTACAACTCATCCGGAAAGCTGGTTGAATTGCAAGTACCTGAGATGTGATCTATCATTTGATACCTTCCAATTCAATAGCTTATTGCTTGAAATTATATTTATCGCAGATCAATTATTCTTTCATTTGCCCAAACCATTGTGTCAAGTTCAGTAAAAATAAATCTATTCAGCAGGTGACATTTAATCTTTGGTGGATATAAATGTTTATATGTATTTCTGAAGAACTACACAATCCTACCATCCTATTTACCATTCATTTTTTTTTAGTGTAGATGTTAATATTAGGGTTGCCACCAGCGTCTCCAGCAATTTGCTCAAGATTTGTAAATTACTTTTTTTTTACATGAGGGAGGGATGATGTTAAATTATAGCTTGCTGATCAGAAAAGATATTGATATAAAGATTTGCACCTAGGCCAAGTGTATGATTTGAGGATTATTAACGATTCTGACCAACTTTGCCCAGCCAGCAATTGAGCAATGGCATTCAATCTGATAGCATGGTTGAGCTTCAAAATGGCTGCCACTCTAGCTCTGTATGATGCAAGTGTACCATGGTCAGGAGAAAAGCTGCTTCATCTGGCTTAACGTGTACAGTAAGATGATAACGAACTTGAGAATTCAGAGGTGAAAGACTGAACTGGCACAAATTGTGCTCTTATTGCTTGGGGGTGTTCCCTAATTAAGAAACTTCTTTCTCCTTTCCTGAAACCCGTTGTCTACATACTCAGGAGTACTCACCAATGCCTTTCCATCTGGTTCACTGCAGCTGTATGCGTGGTGTTGCCCTTGCATTGTCGATTTGTTTATAGTCTGACATCAGAGGGTGGGAGAATGGTGTTCAGGTGGAGACTGGATGTACAAGTCTATTGATCCATTCAATTTCTGGTGGGGTTGCCTCTCGCAGACCGATGCAGGGGCAGTAAATTAGAGGTTTGAGTTGCATGGTCATTGCGTCTGACAGCCATTCTCCGATTTTTTTTTTAAAGCAAGGTCAGATCCTGGAGATTAGTGGAAAAGTGAACGAGAGGCAAGGAGTATGTTTTTACATAGCAAGCAACTGTGATCTATAATGATCTATTTTGAAACGGGACTTTAAAGGATATATCAGAGGAGAAGATTGTGGGTACAAGGAGGGGCGAGGGAGTAAATGTTCTCTTCTGTAAGTGGCATCACAGGTAGTTTGGATTATAAAGAGAGCTTATGGCATATTGGTCTTCATAAATTAAAGTATTGAGTATAGGAGTTGGGATGTTCGGGTAAGATTGTCCAAGACAAGGCTAAATTTGGAGTATTGTGTGCGGTTTTCTTTCCTAACTACAGGAAAGATATCAACAAGATTGAAAGAGTGCAGAGAAGATTTACCCAGACTTCAGGAACTGAGTTACAGGGAAAAGTTAAACAGTTAGCATTTTATTCTCGAGAGAATAGAAGAATGAGGGGAGATTTGATAATTATTTAAAATTATGAAGGGGATAGAGTAAATGTAGCTGAGGGGAGGTGAGATACAAACCTGGGTTAAAGGGGAAAGGATTAGAGGGAACATTAGGGGGAACTTCTTCACACAGAGTGGTGGGAGTGTGGAAGGAGCTGCCAATTGAAGTGATGAATGCAGGCTGAATTTTAATTTTTAAGAAGAATTTGGACAGGTCCATGGATTAGAGTGGTATGGAGGGCGATGGGCTGGGTGCAGGTCAATACTAGTTTGGCACAGACGAGTGGGGCCTGTTTCTGTGCGGTATTGTTAGATGGGTTTGGGGTTCTATGAAGGGTTAGCAGAAACGAGATGGGCCAGATGGTCGCCACCTGTCTGGAAGATTGAATGGTTAGTCAAGACACGTTGGACAAGGAAAGGGAGCTCAATGCAACTCCTGCAGCTGTCGTTGCAGTCAAGCACTGAGTGCAAATGACCATTTTTCTTTGAATGTTAACAATGGGAGAAAGTTCTTGAAAAGTAAACAACACCCACGTCAAGACGACAATCACTTTAGGATCTGGGCGTGTTGAACCGTACCTCTCTCTTCTGTCTGGCAGTTCAACTTCCTGTGTGATGTCATGGACATGGTCAAGATTGGCTCATTGCTGCGGCTTGACGCTGCTTATGGCAGTGGAGTTGAAAGGGAGGATTGAAGCCAGCAGCGTTGAGCAAAAGGGTGGGGGCCAGGATGGTGCTTTAACACACGGAAGCCAATTGCCATCAACTGGTGCACGGCCGGGGAAGGAGCGAGCATTGTCAGGGGAGCCCTGCCGCCGCGAATTGTGCAGCAGTGTGCAAGGCGGGGGGGGGGGGGGGGGGGGGTGCAGAGCGTTCAGCTTTACTTTAATGAGACTTCCCCTAAAAGGCACGTCACGCCTCAGCTGCAATTCTGGGAACCCATGGACAGGAGACGAGGTAAGCTTTGCAAATGTCTTGGAGCGACTCCACAAAGCTGTTTTGTACAAGGGCAAGTACGCGTGCAGCGAGCTGGACGATGCATCGGGCTGGCCGAGGGCAGCGGGAGTTCTGGAGCTGGCTTGTTGACTTCCATTTGTTGCACAACTCACCTTCAATGCAACAGAAGCTGGTTTGCTGCAGAGTCCGAAAGCAGGGAGTGACCTGCTCCAGTGACAAATGGAGCCAACTCCTGAGAGCTGGGCGGAACTGGCTCGGCTCTCTTGCACACGGGGCGCGATCCTTACCAGTGATGTCCATGGAAAGGTGGAGTGCACGGGCTTTGCCGGGCAGAATGGCTCAAGCCTTCTCACGGTCAGCCTAGAGCTGCAAGTTATCATTTAAGCGGCGTCTTGGCTCAGCTATTTTAAGCATGTTTTTAAATGATGGGGAGAAAGAAAAGGTAAATTTGCATCATTGGGGTTTTCTGTGATGTCTTGCCACAATAGGGTTTCTAGTTCGTGTGGTCCGATTTAAAAGTTGCAGGTCTTTCCTTTTGAATGGTGCTTTTTGAAAGGAAGCGTGGCTAATCTTTTGTTGCAAAAGCCCTTTCTGCTTTGAGAATTTTTGGATCAGCTGCGCCACAAAATTGCTGAACAAGGTTTTGGTTTCTCTGTTCAGCCCAGTTTAATATTCATCCGTTTTCAAGCACCAAGGCAGGCGCAGCGGTCAGGGCAACGCATTGACAGCACCAGTGATCGGGACGGGGGTTCGAATCCCGCGCTGTCCGTCCGTCCCACGTGTCTGGAAGGGGGGGGGATCCTCCCACTGTTCGAAACTCACCGGGGGTTAATTGGGAAGCACGGACACGTGGGCCGGAATGGCCTCTTCGGGTGCTGGAGGTCGAAGGAGAGAGAAATATTTCATGATAAATGGTTTAAGTGGTTAAATTCCATCCTGTTGCTGGGCTTGAGAGCTGCTCCAAGCAGTCAATCCGCCAAGCTCTGACTTTGGGGGTGAAGCATGTTGCAGATGTGATCCAGATGCAATGACTTAAATCCTCCGAGAGTGGATGGCCAGACCTTTCATTTAAGATGAGGGAGCTTGAGCCTTTGGCTCCTTCAAGGAGAAGAGGTGCTGCAAGAGTAAATCGCAGAGCCGGAAAGAGCTCTTGTGAAACGAGCGAGGATCTGCCATGGGACAGAATGCAGTCAGGAGACAGATGCACAACCTTGTCCTAGCTTGCCTCAGTGAGACCATGCCTTTCTGAATGCTAATGTTGTTGTGGTCTTTGAAAGTAAATTTAAAACTATAATTTGTAGTTCATGGAGCTACAGTTAAAAAAAATTGGTGAGTATTTGTGGAGAGAGTCATTGACTTGGGACTAATTCTTTCTGCAAGGGTGTGTTTTTAAAAAAAATATTTCGCATCTCACCTGCTGTATTTCACTTGACAAATTAACATTTTAAGTAATTTTTATTCAGCTCTTTGCGATTGAAGGTATATAATTAATCTCCAACTGCTGATACAATTCTCAGTTAATTCTAAACAATTCTGTGATAGCACAGATTCTATTACCAATGTGTAGATGTACATATGTACCGATGGTAGTGTAACCCACCTCACTGATAAAAGACAAAGGAGGAAAAACCCAACCCCAACCAACCAATTTTCCCTTGCAACCGCTGCAACCGTGTCTGCCTGTCCCGCATCGGACTTGTCAGCCACAAATGAGCCTGCAGCTGACGTGGACATTTACCCCTCCATAAATCTTCATCCACGAAGCCAAGCCAAAGAAAGAAAGAGAGTGTAGGATGACTGTGATTGGTTGAGAGTGTAGCCTCGCCTACTGGCAGGTCTTAAAGGATTGCTCCTAGCCAGACCAGGTCATTCTGGACTGGTCGACCTACTTGTGATATGCTCCAGTCTTTTAGTTAATAAATTCCTTGGTTTGGATCAACAAGTCTTTGGTTCTTTCGATGCACATTACAAATTCAAAGGTCACGAACAATACATTCTTGTAATGCTTTATGTGCAGATATCATTCGGTCCAGCATATCTTTAGAACGATCAAATAAACCAATGAAGATGAAATAATACCTATATTTCACCACGCTCTAAACTTGATTAGTCAGATTTTTTTTTCAAAGCCACTATTTGCCATATTCCTCTTGAAGTCTTTGGCTTTGTTTGAGGACTGTTGCACTAGGTACACTGAACCTTGCCCCTTTGGCTATGGATCTGGGAGAATTGGTATGACAAGCTCTGATGTATAGTTCAGTTCGGTGCAGCAAGTCCACAGTTGCAGTTTCCAGAAGAAGTCACCGTAGGGATGAGGGAGAGGAAGTGCTTTCTACAAAAATCTCGCCTTGAGTTAGATTTTTAACCACAAAATAATTCGAGCAAAGGTCAACTGATTTGAAGATGAAATTTTGGGCCATTATGGCTTGGTGACATAGTCATATTTTTTTAATGAAGATCTTTTGAACTTCAGTTCGAGAAACTGGAGATGCTGGAACCTTGAATGGTCAATGAGAAGCTGGAGGAGCCTTGGGTCAGGCAGTAAATGCTTTTTCGAGCACAGATGCTCTGCCCTAACATATTGGCTGGATTCCCTGGTTGCCATGCATTGTTGATTCCTCTTCCCATTCCCATGTAGACCTGCCTCTCCTTGGTCTCGTTCATTGCCAGGATGAAGCCAAAAGCAAACCTGAAGAACTGCATGTCATATTCCACTTGGGGAGCCTTCAATTGATCGTATAAATATTGAACTTTCCAGTTTCTAGTTAATAACCTGATCTGTCTCCATTTATTGTCCCTGTTTCACCTAGCACATTCCATTACTTGCTTTTTTGCTCATTGGCCCCCTCCCTGGTTGCTGGTGCTTGTAACAGCATTGTCCTAATTGGTGTTGCCCAATTTATTTGTTATGATTGCACTGCTTGCTGGATGTTTACTTGCCTGTATACCACGCAAAATGAAGCTGTTTAGCTTTTTACTGTATCTTGATACATCACAATGAAAAATTCAATCCAGCTTGATCATGGGTTTTTTAATAATTTTTTAAATTTTTCACACTGTGAACCATATCATCCAAAATATGTACAAATGTTTCTCTTTAAATATACGCATTGGCATTTTCTCCCTTTCCCTTCCCCCCCCCCACTTTCCCTCCCTCCCCCCTCCAAATCCCATAAATATTCAACATATACAATATAATAAAACAATATCTTCACACAAAGGAAAATAAACAAGAAAAATGTGTCATCTATTTATTACACACTGAATCAAATAGTTTTGACTTCTTATTCTAGAGGGTGGAGGTCCGAGGCAAGCTCTCTCTGTTATGTTCCATGTACGGTTCCCAAATTTGTTCAAACAATGTGACTTTATTTTGGAATAACAATGGGATACATTTATTCATTTCCATGCTGTATTCTCAGGCTCTCTTCCATTTTCCAAGTTGACATTAATCATTTTTTTGCTATCGCTAAGACTATAATAATGAATCTTTTTTGCGCTTTATCCAATTTGAGGCCTAATTCTCTACTACTTATGTTACTTAAAAGAAATAGCTCTGGATTTTTTGGTATGTTATTTTTTGTGATATTATTTAATATCTGATTTAGTTCTTCCCAAATTCTTCCCATTTCCTCCTTACAGTGAAAACATCTATCTGATAATAGGAACATAGGAAGTAGGAACAGGAGTAGGCCAAAAATGGCCCATCGAGCCTGCTCCGCCGTTCAATATGATCATGGCTGATCTAATTTATGACCTAACTCCACCTACCTGCCTTCTCCCATATCCCCATGTTGAATCCCATTCTTTTAATTTTTGAGGAGTCATATATAAGTGTAACCAATTATACTGTATCATGCGTAACCTTGTGTTTATTATATTCTTCATAGTTCCAGAACATAACTTTTCCCATGGTTCATTTTTTATCTTTTATGTTTAAATCCTTTTCCCCTTTTTGTTTAGGTTTATAGTTTATTTCATCATTTTCCTTATCTTAGTTTAATATTCATGTTGGTATAAATCTTTTAATTATAATTGTGTCTGTAATCACATATTCAAAGCTGCTTCCTTCTGATAATCTCAATCAGTTTCCCAATTTATCCATTAAATAAGCTTTCAGTTGATGATATGCGAACATTGCACCATGAGTTATTCCATATATGTACTTCCAACTGTTAAAATGTTAATAAATTATTTCCCAAAAAAACAATTTTCTATTCTTTTGATTCCTTTTCTCTCCCATTATCTAAAGGCAAGGATATTTATTGTAAAAGGGATTAGTGGATTTTGTGTCAATAATAATTTTGGTATTTGGTAATTCATTTTTTTCCTTTCTAAGTGAATCTTCCATATATTAAGTAAATGATGCAATACTGGTGAGCTTTTATATTGCACCAACTTTTCATCCCACTTGTAAAATATATGTTCGGGTTCTTTCTCCCCTATTTTATCTCGTTCTATCTTAGTCCAGTCTGGTTTTTCCCTTGTCTGGTAAAAATCTGATAAATACCTTAATTGTGTTTCTCTATAATAATTTCTAATGTTTGGTAACTGCGAACCACCTTGATTATACCTCTCTGCTAATTTATCTAACGCTATCCTCGGTTTTCTCCCTTTCCACAAGAATTCCCTTATTATTCTCTTTAGTTCATTGAAGAATTTTTCTGTTAAGGGAATTGGTAATGTTTGAAATAAGTATTGTATCCTTGAGAACACGTTCATTTTAATGGAGTTTGCACTCCCTATCAACGTTAGCGGTAATTCTTTCCAATTTTCTAAGTCTTCCTGCAATTTCTTTATTAGTGGCTAATAATTTAGTTTGTACAAGTGACTTAAATTATTATCTAACTTGATCCCTAGGTATTGGATTGCTTGTGCTTGCCATTTAAATGGTGATTCTTTTTTAAATTCTGTCTAGTCTGCATTACTCATTGGCATCACATCACTTTTCTTTGCGTTGATCTTGTACTCTGATATTTCTCCTTATTCCTTCAATTTCTTATGTAGTTCTTTTACTGATACCTCTGGTTCTGTTAGGTATACTATGATATCATCTGCAAATAAGCTGATTTTATAGTCCTTTATTTTTATCCCTTCTATTTTATTTTCTATTCTTATCAGTTCTGCCAAAGGTTCTATTGCTAAGGCGAACAATGAGGGAGTAGTGGACATCCCTGTCTAGTTGACCTACTTAAAGTGACTCGATACTAATCCATTTACTGCTATCTTTACCAACGGTCCATTATACAATGCTTTTATCCAATTTATATATTTTTCTGGTAGATTGAACTTCTGTAATACTTTAAATAAGTAGTTCCACTCTACTCTGTCAAAGGCTTTTCTGCGACTAGAGCAACAGCCACTGTTGGTTTCTTGTTTCCTTGAACTGCATGGATTAGATTAATAAGTTTACAGACATTGTCTTTCTTAATAAATCCAGTTTGATCTTGTTTTACTATTTTTGGTACACAATCGGCCAATTTGTTTGCTAATAATTTCACTACTATCTTATAGTCTGAGTTATGTAGAGATATTGGTCTATATCTTTGGCTTGGCTTCGCGGACGAAGATTTATGGAGGGGTAAATGTCCACGACAGCTGCAGGCTTGTTTGTGGCTGACAAGTCCGATGCGGGACAGGCAGACACGGTTGCAGCGGTTCCAGGGGAAAATTGGTTGGTTGGGTGTTGGGTTTTTCCTCCTTTGTCTTTTGTCAGTGAGGTGGGCTCTGCGGTCTTCTTCAAAAGAGGTTGCTGCCTGCCGAACTGTGAGGCGCCAAGATGCACGGTTTGAGGCGATATCAGCCCACTGGCGGTGATCAATGTGGCAGGCACCAAGAGATTTCTTTAGGCAGTCCTTGTACCTCTTCTTTGGTGCACCTCTGACATGATGGCCAGTGGAGAGCTCGCCATATAACACGATCTTGGGAAGGCGATATACCTCCATTCTGGAGACGTGACCTACCCAGCGCAGTTGGATCTTCAACAGCGTGGATTCGATGCTGTCGGCCTCTGCCATCTCGAGTACTTCGATGTTAGGGATGAAGTCGCTCCAATGAATGTTGAGGATGGAGCGGAGATAACGCTGGTGGAAGCGTTCTAGGAGCCGTAGGTGATGCCGGTAGAGGACCCATGATTCGGAGCCGAACAGGAGTGTGGGTATGACAACGGCTCTGTATTCGCTAATCTTTGTGAGGTTTTTCAGTTGGTTGTTTTTCCAGACTCTTTTGTGTAGTCTTCCAAAGGCGCTATTTGCCTTGGTGAGTCTGTTGTCTATCTCGTTGTCGATCCTTGCATCTGATGAAATGGTGCAGCCGAGATAGGTAAACTAGTTGACCGTTTTGAGTTTTGTGTGCCCGATGGAGATGTGGGGGGGCTGGTAGTCATGGTGGGGAGCTGGCTGATGGAGGGCCTCAGTTTTCTTCGGGCTGACTTCTAGGCCAAACATTTTGGCAGTTTCCGCAAAACAGGACGTCAAGCGCTGAAGAGCTGGCTCTGAATGGGCAACTAAAGCGTCATCGTCTGCAAAGAGTAGTTCACGGACAAGTTGCTCTTGTGTCTTGGTGTGAGCTTGCAGCCGCCTCAGATTGAAGAGACTGCCATCCGTGCGGTACCGGATGTAAACAGCGTCTTCATTGTTGAGGTCTTTCATGGCTTGGTTCAGCATCATGCTGAAGAAGATTGAAAAGAGGGTTGGTGCGAGAACACAGCCTTGCTTCACGCCATTGTTAATGGAGAAGGGTTCAGAGAGCTCATTGCTGTATCTGACCCGACCTTGTTGGTTTTCGTGCATTTGGATAACCATGTTGAGGAACTTTGGGGGGCATCGGAGGTGCTCTAGTATTTGCCAAAGCCCTTTCCTGCTCACGGTGTCAAAGGCTTTGGTGAGGTCAACAAAGGTGATGTAGAGTCCTTTGTTTTGTTCTCTGCACTTTTCTTGGAGCTGTCTGAGGGCAAAGACCATGTCATTAGTTCCTCTGTTTGCGCGAAAGCCGCACTGTGATTCTGGGAGAACATTCTCGGCGACACTAGGTATTATTCTATTTAGGAGAATCCTAGCGAAGATTTTCCCTGCAATGGAGAGCAGCGTGATTCCCCTGTAGTTTGAGCAGTCTGATTTCTCGCCTTTGTTTTTGTACAGGGTGATAATGATGGCATCACGAAGATCCTGAGGCAGTTTTCCTTGGTCCCAGCAAAGCTTGAAAAACTCATGCAATTTGGCATGCAGAGTTTTGCCGCCAGCTTTCCAGACCTCTGGGGGGGGATTCCATCCATACCTGCTGCTTTGCCACTTTTCAGTTGTTCAATTGCCTTATATGTCTCTTCCCGGGTGAGGACCTCATCCATCTCTAGCCTTAGGGGCTGTTGAGGGAGCTGGAGCAGGGCGGAATCTTGGACTGAGCGTTTGGCACTGAAAAGAGATTGGAAATGTTCTGACCATCGGTTGAGGATGGAGATCTTGTCGCTGAGGAGGACTTTGCTGTCTGAGCTGAGGAGGACTTTGCTGTCTGAGCTGAGGAGGACTTTGCTGTCTGAGCTGAGGAGGACTTTGCTGTCTGAGCTGAGGAGGACTTTGCTGTCTGAGCTGAGGAGGACTTTGCTGTCTGAGCTGAGGAGGACTTGGCTATCTGAGCTGCGCAGCGGGCTTTGGACTTGGGGTGAGGGGCCATACACAGCCTTTAGAGCCTCGTAAAAACCCCTGAAGTCGCCAATGTCCGCGCTGAGCTGGGTTCGTTTGGCGAGGCTAGTCCACCACTCATTTTGTCTCTGTTACGCTGGCCAATTATTGTGCCTGAACCAGACTGGGATTCTGGATGGTTGGGGTTCGGTTCGGTTGTCAGATATATATAATTCGGTTGTCAGACATAAACAAAAACACACACACACACACACACACACACACACACACACACACACACACACACACACACACACGTATATATATGTGTATGTATATGTTTATGCAAGGTGAGCCTGATGGGCAGCTTGTCCGTGAACTACTTCTATGCAGACGATGCCGCTTTAGTTGCCCATTCAGAGCCTGCTCTTCAGCGCTTGACGTCCTGCTTTGCGGAAACTTCCAAAATGTTTGGCCTGGAAGAAAACTGAGGTCCTCCATCAGCCAGCTCCCCACCATGACTACCAGCCCCCCCCCCCCCCCCACATCTCCATTGGGCACACAAAACTCAAAACGGGATCCATTCTTTTATAAATTCCTTCATGTCTGTGCCGCCTTCATCTTCCTTCAGGCCCACTATTTTTGTGTTGTTTCGCCTACTATAATTTTCCAACATATCAATTTTCTGGGATAACAACTCTTGTGTCTCTTTAATTTTTTTGTCACTCTCTTCCCATTTTTCTCTTAAATCATTTACTTCCATTTCTACAGCCGTTTCCCACTCTTTCACAATTTCTGCTCTTTTCCCCATTTCTGTCATGACCAGTTCTAAACTTTGCATTTTATATTCTGTTCTTTTCATTTTCCTTTTAATTGCACTAAATTCTAATGACAACCATTCTTTTAATGCTCTCATTTGTTCTTCAAAAAAGGCTTTATCTATATTCTGTCCATCAGTTTTACCTTCTATTTCTCTGCAGATCTTGTTCGTCTTCTTCCTCCTCTTCTGTGTCTGTACCTGTGTTTGTGTCTTCTCTTTGTGTCTGTGTCTCTTCTGTTTTTCCTGATGAGCTGCTTATATCTCTTTGTTGGGCTTTCTCTTGCTGGGCCACTTGCTGTTGGTCTTCCCCTCCTGGACTGCCCTTCTCTCAGGCCTCCTGCAGTTGGTTCTCTTGTCGGACACCCCTCCATCTTTCTCCCTTGTCTGTTTCCTCGCTCCCTCCCCTGCTGCCATCCTCCAGCTGAGCACCCTGGTGTCGGGCGTCCCTCAGCTGTTCACACTGTGGCTGCCCGCTCCTCTGCTGAGCCCTCCTACTGCTGGTGTATTCTTTTTCCTTTGATTGCGCAGTTGCGCACTTTTGTTTGGCTCAGAGAACCATTTTTGAAGTCCACCGGTCTGGAGGTCGCAACTCTGCAGGGCAGGCACCGACCTCTGGGATCGGGTGTTCCCTGCCACCACAGCTCCCTGTTCCTTCGTGCAGGTAAGGCCGCCTTCTTTCTTCTCCGGTGACTTTTTTTTGGTTGTTTTTACTTTCTCCTTGGGTGCCATTTTTTTTCTTTTCTCTGTAACTTTATCTTCTATTTCTTATATTTTATTTTTGTCGTGCTTTGTCTTTTCCTAACTTCTTTTTTCTGGAGAAGGCTGGTTTTACCTAACCGGCCACTACTCCATCATGTGACTCCCCCCAGCTTGATCAAGGTTGAGGAGAAATGTTGGTGGCAATTCCAAAGTCATTGAATAATAACTTTTGATCTTTTTTTGTTTGCTTCCTCTTCAAATTAAAGGCTACACTTGCCCCGCAGAAGACCCAGAGCTGGATTGCAGAGTTTGCAGGGATTTAAATCCACAATTTTTCAGACTTCTACCCTGAAAGAAGTCTTTAATCTCATATATCATGTTCTTTCTTTGACTTGTGCTTTCTAAATACAAAACAAAAGAATAACCTGGCCTTTGTCCCTTCCATGTGTGAAATTCTACTTGTAAGTGAATTTGTTTTTTTTAAGAATCTTTACAATTTTACTCTTTGCTGCTGGGTTGTGTATTTTGGCTGAAAACATTGACACCTTGCTCACAGCTCCTGAATGTAATGGTTGATTAGTGTATGAGCAAATTCTTTGCTTTGCAATCTGTTAATCTGTCAGTGTTGTAGGGATTTAACCAGCGCAGACGCAGACAGCTTTCCCAACCATCTCTTTCAACTGTGGAATGAAATGGATGAAAATGTTGTGACCCTACAACACGATTAAAGATTGCTTTCTTTAATCTGCTGAATGTCATCCACTCCAAGTACTTATGATGTCGCTTGAAAGCAGGAAATTTAATTACTAACGAAATCTTCCTACTTTTATCTAGTTTTTGGTTTTCTCTCTGAATACGTCTCGAATTGAGCAGCCAAGTGAAAATGTTGACTGTTATTTCTGTGAAGTACTCTGGGATTACTTAAATTGCTATTTTACATGCAGGTTGTCTGCATTTGTTTTCTGGAGCATAGGTGCAATGCATGGAATACTCTGGTATTTGACTTCAAAGTGTGTCACTTTAATGTCATCACTTTCCTTTCAAAGGTTGGTGAGATAACAGTATCACTTGTGTTTTGTTGTCTCAACATTAATACTGCAGTGGCAAAGTTCACCTGAATTTAGGGCGTGAAGTTCTTCCTTTAGCATTTAGTGAATTTTGCAATGCCAGGTTGGAGTAAAATGATTTAAAGAGAATTGGATCTCACTTCAATCATTTGCAAGTGATTGTCTGCAATTGTATCTTTTACTTTTTTAACAATTATGGAATTGACAATGCACAATTGGAATTCATATTTTGGATCAATCACCATTTCTCTTTCCCTGTGGATAATGAAAAGGGAGGGTAAGCAAGTGCTCTGAAGGTTATTCAGATCTTAAAATGTACCTGACCACCTCAATGCTTTTTGAGCTACTGTATATCCAAGACCCTGGAGGGATTGTGTTCTGATCACTTCCCCTGCGAAAGCCTGTTGAGGGCCATTTCTTGGGGATGTGAAAAGAGCGAAGGAGTATGGGAGAGCTGGCCACTTCTTTCTGCAAGTGGATTGCAAGTCCCGTATTACTTTACCTCCAGGAGACCAGTGGAAACTATTCATCGAGTGTGTTCAATGTGGTGATGAGGTGGAAAAGTGGGTTTGAAAACGGTGTGATCTTTCTTGTTCGCCATTGAAGTAGGCGAGAGGGACTCTGATTCATCTGTTTCCTTTGTTCTGCTTGTTAATATCATGAACAATCTTAATGGTTGATCCGTGTCTCATTCATTGAATTAAAAAGTCCATGTGATACTAACTCTGGTTTTCGTGGTTGTCCATTGGCCACTTGGTCAAGAAATATAAATATTTTTAATTTTAGACATGAAGCACACTAATGGCTCTTCCGGCCCACACCACCCAATTATCCTACTAAGCCCGTGCATCTTCGGAATGTGTGAGGAAACAGGAGCACCTGGATGAGACCCATGCAGGTCACAGGGAGAATGTATACATTGACAGACAGCAGCGGATTCGAACCAGTGTTGTGCTAACTGCGTCACCCCACATTAACCATGCCACCAATTTCGGTTTCCTCCTAAAACGCTTCTCGAAGTTTGTTGCTATTTCATCCTTTTGACCTTTCCATATGACTACATAAATTACCCGACAGAACAATGTTTCTCCGGACCACACCATACACTACATATAGATAGATATAAAATATTTTTTTGAATAATGTACTTCTTTGATTTGTAGAGACCCAAGGTTACAATTGCCTGTGGGAAGAAGTTATTTCCCAAACTGGCAATTCCGTTTTTTTTATATAAATGCTCCTGTACCACCTCCCTGATCGTGGAGGTTAACGAACCTCTGAATCCTGGAATAAGCTACTTTAAACTTTTGCAGTCACTGGGAGATCAGTGTCCTCACTATCGGGCACACAAAACTCAAAACGGTCAACCAGTTTACCTATCTCGGCTGCATCATTTCATCGGATGCAAGGATCGACAATGAGATAGACAACAGACTCACCAAGGCAAATAACGCCTTTGGAAGACTACACAAAAGAGTCTGGAAAAACAACCAACTGAAAAACCTCACAAAGATTAGCGTATACTGAGCCGTTGTCATACCCACACTCCTGTTTGGCTCCGAATCATGGGTCCTCTACCGGCACCACCTACGGCTCCTAGAACGCTTCCACCAGCGTTGTCTCTGCTCCATCCTCAACATTAATTGGAGCGACTTCATCCCTAACATCGAAGTAACATCGAGATGGCAGAGACCGACAGCATCAAATCCACACTGCTGAAGATCCAACTGCGCTGGGTCGGTCACGTCTCCAGAATGGAGGACTTATCGCCTTCCCAAGATCGTGTTATATGGCGAGCTCTCCACTGGCCACCATGACAGAGATGCACCAAAGAAGAGGTACAAGGACTGCCTAAAGAAATCCCTTGGTGCCTGCCACATTGACCACTGCCAGTGGGCTGATATTGCCTCAAACCGTGCATCTTGGCGCCTCACAGTTCGGCGGGCAGCAACCTCCTTTGAAGAAGACTGCAGAGCCCACCTCACTGACAAAAGGCAAAGGAGGAAAAACCCAACACCCAATCCCAACCAACCAATTTTCCCTTGCAACCGCTGCAACCGTGTCTGCCTGTCCCGCATCGGACTTGTCAGCCACAAACGAGCCTGCAGCTGACGTAGACATTTACCCCTCCATAAATCTTCATCTGCGAAGCCAAGCCAAAGAAAAGAATTCTTTAGTTTGGCTCTTTGTATTTTTGTTGCCTTTATCAATGGATCATAATGTAACAAGCAGATTAGTTCTATTTATTAGGTGCTGCATTTTATCTAATCTTTTTTGATTATTAAGTCAAATAAGTGCAAACAAACCAGGGATATAATGTTTGAGATTTGAATCTACACTTTTGTCACTATTCAGCTTCTGGTATTTCATGCGGAAATATTATAACATTGCAAGTGTTTTTATATATGCCTACGAGCATCCCAACACAGGCAGTTTAGAATGTCAGAGTTTTGATTTCAGGAGTTGTTTTGAAGCCTATTCCAAAATCATACATAATCTGTCTTGAACATTTTAGTCATACCCTTACGTTTAATACGATTCCCTAAGTCTAGACAAACATAAGCCTTGCATTACTATAGCTCAATAATTAAACTAAATTGTAAGTTGATATTTTAGATACTTTATTTTTAAGTCAGATATATCTTGGGCAGAGTTTTATAATGAAAAAAAAAACATTTGTGACATTGTGCAGTATTCCGTCTGTGTGTCATCTGTTCCTTGCATTTATATCCATTCATTCTTGCATAAATGAGTTTGATGAGGAAAGTAGATATTACTTCATGTATTGGGGTTATTATCTTTTTATTGGTGTATTCCTGAATCGTTAGGCTAGACAGCTGTCGGCTTAGGCCCTTCGATTAAATAATTTCCTGCTTTACTGCTACAACTTTTGAAGAACTCAAAATCTTTCGATTAATTTGTAAGGAGTACATTGATTGAGGGACATAGAAAATTTGGAGTGAGAACTTCTGAGCTTTGAGATAAGAGAGGTTAAAGCATTGCTATTGGTGGCTGAGTAGAGGTCAAGAGGCCAGAATTGAAGATTGCAAGCATTTTGCAGAGTTATAGAAAGCTGCATTTACTGGAAATACTCAGATTAGTCTAACCTCCTTTGATAGAAGAAGTTAGCATCGTTAACGATTTTTCATCAGAATTTGGAGGGAACAAAATTAGATAAGGTTTAGAGAAAATGCAATGATAATTAGAAAGTTGGAAGAAAGGACAACAATCTGCAGTGCAGAAGATGAAATGGATGAAACGAAGGTGCAAGGGGATTGGAAAGGAGCATCTTTCTCTTTAGACAGAAATGGAGATAATTGAGTAAACTAGATTGGCTGAAGGAATGGTGAACAGGAAAATGCGGTGGCTGTTAGAAATGGTGGTGGGTGATAGATGTACTTCTGGCATGCTGGTGAGATCACTGTCCATATTGAACTGGAATGGTTAAGAATCCTGGCCCAGTTAAGGGTGCACAAGTGGAAAGGCAAATCTTGGGTAATTAGCATGATACTGGAACAATTACGATGAGCTTGAAAGCAAGTAAAGTTTATCATCGGATTCTACAGTACAACCCGATGAAACAGCATTCTCTGGTCCTCGGTGCAAAACATGCAGATGCACAACCAGTCAATACACACATACAGACAAATCATACATGTGCATGACAAGTATTTCATCTATACAATAAATATTGTTTTGTACATCTGGGAGTTTTGGATGGTTAGTGTGAGCAGTTCCTTTGGTTGTTCAGCATTCTCACTGCCTGTGGGAAGATGCTGTTCCTCACCCTGGTGGTGCTGGCTCTAATGCTCCTGTATCTCTTCCCTGATGGAATGCTGTGTGCAGGGTGGAAAGGGTCCTCAATGATTTTCCGTGTACTCTTCAGACAACAATCCCAGAAGATCAAGTCAAAGGGTGCTCTTGTGGTCCTCTCTGCCGCTCTTGTGGTCCTCTCTGCCGCTCTTGTGGTCCTCTCTGCCGCTCTTGTGGTCCTCTCTGCCGCTCTTGTGGTCCTCTCTGCCGCTCTTGTGGTCCTCTCTGCCGCTCTTGTGGTCCTCTCTGCCGCTCTTGTGGTCCTCTCTGCCGCTCTTGTGGTCCTCTCTGCCGCTCTTGTGGTCCTCTCTGCCGCTCTTGTGGTCCTCTCTGCCGCTCTTGTGGTCCTCTCTGCCGCTCTTGTGGTCCTCTCTGCCGCTCTTGTGGTCCTCTCTGCCGCTCTTGTGGTCCTCTCTGCCGCTCTTGTGGTCCTCTCTGCCGCTCTTGTGGTCCTCTCTGCCGCTCTTGTGGTCCTCTCTGCCGCTCTTGTGGTCCTCTCTGCCGCTCTTGTGGTCCTCTCTGCCGCTCTTGTGGTCCTCTCTGCCGCTCTTGTGGTCCTCTCTGCCGCTCTTGTGGTCCTCTCTGCCGCTCTTGTGGTCCTCTCTGCCGCTCTTGTGGTCCTCTCTGCCGCTCTTGTGGTCCTCTCTGCCGCTCTTGTGGTCCTCTCTGCCGCTCTTGTGGTCCTCTCTGCCGCTCTTGTGGTCCTCTCTGCCGCTCTTGTGGTCCTCTCTGCCGCTCTTGTGGTCCTCTCTGCCGCTCTTGTGGTCCTCTCTGCCGCTCTTGTGGTCCTCTCTGCCGCTCTTGTGGTCCTCTCTGCCGCTCTTGTGGTCCTCTCTGCCGCTCTTGTGGTCCTGTGGATTGATCTCCGATCCATTTCTCTGCAGTAACCATATTACGCTGTGACACAGCTGGCTAAGGACACTCTTGAGGGTTGACATAATGGTGGCCGGTTGCCTTGCCTGCTTCAGTCTTCTCAGGAAGTGCAGAAAATGGGAGTGAAATTTAGTCAGTGAAGAAGAAATGAGGTTTTGTATGGTTATGTATGTACTGTCAGATGATAATGAACTTGAAGAAAGTTGGATGTGTAAAAATGTAGTTGGGTTGCTGTGGAATTCAGTGAATTTACTAATGAATGTTGGTCAGTTTCCAACAAACTAGAAAATGGAGATCGTAAAGAGACTTGGCTGGAATGTGAAAAGGAGGGCAGTTTGGAAATTAACTGCACCTATTCTGAGACAGGAGGAGACTCTTTTGGTCATCAGGCCCTTGCTGGGTCCCAGTTGAGCAATTCCCCTTTGCCTATTTCCCAGTACCTCTGCAACTTCTCTTTTCTGCCCATCAACTCCCCATCAATTTTTTTGGTAATTTCCCTTCATAAGGGGTAACTTAATTTTAAAAAAAAATGTAGATATATCTACATGAGTCATAAGCCCATGACGCCCAATTACACCCAATTGACCAACAACCCTGGTTTGTTTTGAAAGGTGGGATGAAACTGGAGCCCCCAGGGAAAACCCACACAGACGTGGGGAGAACGTACAAATTCCATGCAGACAGCGCGGGATTCAAACCCCACTCCTGATTGCTGGCGCTGTAACAGGATTGCGCTGACCGTTACACTAACTGTGCGGCCCACAGAGATTGGCTCATCCTTTTGGCTGTCAAGTATATGTTAGAAGTAATAAAGCATGGTTGAGGATTCAGCACCAAATTGATGCAGAGGTGGAAATGGTGAATATTGAACCTCGTGGAATTTCGTCTTGAAATCAAAATATGATAATAATGGCACTTGTGTTCAATTGAGTTCAGCTGTGGATATTTTCTGGACAGAAGCCAAACAAGAAAATGTGCAGATGCTGGGGTTGAATGAAATACACAAAGGTGCTGGAGAAACTCAGCAGGTCACGCAGGAAGTGAGGAGGCAACTGGAAGTAGCTCTGTGGCTGAAGGAGACACAGGCAGCAAGCTGTTGGTGACTTGTCTGCAAGGAACCTGCACAGGCTGGGGGCTGCTGGCGACTTGTGAGGTCAAAGGACTTGCACCTCTCTGTGGGCTGCTGGGGAGTGGCTCATGTGAACCAGGATTCGAGAGAGTGCTGAGGGCAAGGAGGGTTCCCGAAGGGCTCTAGGAATTGAAGGCTCTCTCATAGTGTTGGAGGTGTGGATCTGAGCTCGGGTTGCCAATAGTTTGAACTGAACTGGAGTCTGGAGCGGCTGCAGAGGGTGTGGGAATGCTGAAGGCAAAGTTTTGCTTCCCTTTTTCGAGGGGGCTCTGGGCAAGGCTAATGGTAAATCTTTGCTGCCTTATGGTATTTCATGTAATATTGCATTTGTTTTATTACTTAATAGATAGTACCTGATTGAATTTTTGAACCTGAAGCCCTCCCTTCTGCGCCATGTCTTTGGTCACGTATTGAGAACCATAGAACATTACAGCACAGCCCTTCTAGTCTGTGTGAACTATTATTTTGCCTCGTCCCCCAGACCATATCCCTCCATACCCCTCCCGTCCATGTATCTGTCCAAATTTTTCTTCAATACCAAAATTGAGTCTGCATTCAAACTAAGAAATACGGACTGGACTTTCAAACTATTAGATTGGTAAGATACTGAATCAGAGAACACCGACTGCAGCAAACTAAGAGCGGGTTGCTGGAGATAGGTGGGAGGCCATTGGAAAAACTGCTGGAGAAGGCAGAAACGTTGAAGCAGACTGGCATCGAGGTTCGACTGAGAGTTACCTGTTCAGATCTGTGTTCCTGATGATCTTGCTTGCAAATGTAAGATCGCTGGAGAAGAAAATGGATGACCTGCGACTGCATCTGAACCAGAGAGAAATGCAGGGCTGCTTTACAGAAATGTGGCTCCAGGACACCATTTGGACTCAGCAATCCAGCTGGATGGCCTTCTCTCCTTGGGGCAGACACACCTGCTGTTGCTTCTGACAAGACTGAAGGAGGGGGGGGACTGTGCATTTACATCAGTGAGAACTGGTGCACAAGTGTCTGTTGCAAAGATCTACTCAGCAGTGACAGTGTTAGACCCTTGTACCTGCCCAGGGAATTCTCAGCCACTCTGATTGCTGCAGTCTATATTCCGCCTTTGGCTAATGAGGGTGAAGCCATGAAGGAACGTTACAGTGCCATCCCACTCTGATGGGGTCATGATTGTAGCTGGTGACTTCAAGCACTCCAACCTGAAAACAGTCTTGCCATAGTTTCAATAATGTGTCAACTTTACCAAAGGAGAGAACAACCTGATCAGGTGTACACCAATGTCCCCGATATGAACAAGGCTGCCCCTCTCCCTTACCTTGGATACTCAGATAACATATCCGTCCTGCTAACCCTGGCATACAGACCACTGGCAAAATGAAGGAAGTCAGTTTGCAGGGAGATTCAGGATGTGGGTGGGGGATGAGGGTCTTGGTGGGTGCACAGCAGCACTACAGAACTACTTTGAGACCACAGATTAGAGCTGTTTCAGTGAAGCAGTCACCTACAGCGGTCAGGCAGACGTAGAGGAGTACACGAGCTCATTGACTGGTTGCATCAGCAAGTGCACTGAGGATGTTACTGAGGTCAAATGGTTCAAAATCAAGGCTAACCAGAAACAATGGTTTGGATGCAGAGGTCCGGCCACTTCTCTGAGCTTGTGATGCTGCCTTCAGGGCGGGATAAGATGTCGCTAAGATAAGCCAGGGCTAAACTCTTCTATGTAATCTGGAGGGAAAAGTGTGCGTTCTCGCATAAGATCTATAGACAGCTTGGAGATATTGGGGTGAGGTAAGTAAGGAATCAAAACTATAACAGATACAACCTTCTGAGTTAAAGACAACGACGCCTCCGTTCCAGAGAGACTGAACGTCTATGCATGGTGTGATGAGAAGAGCGGTCTGAAGCTGAAGAAAGCTAAATGTCCCTCTGATGAATGGGCCCCCTGCATAGCCATGGCTGAGAGATGAGGAGAACCTTATCCAAGTGTAACTGACATAAGATAGTGGGACCAGACATCATACCTGGTCGAGTACTGAAGGACTGTGCAGACCAACTAACTGAGATCTTTACAGACATCTTCAACACATCCATCATTCCTGTGGGTTTCCAGACCGCCACCATCATCCTGCTCCATAGAGGGTGATAAACAGCCTCACTGACCTCCACCATTATGAAATGCTTCGTGTCTGGTGATGGAATGTATCAAAGTGTACCACTCAGACATTGAACAGACCTATTTCAATTCACCTATTTAGATGATGCTTGTGAAATACAGCGTGTTCACAATCACTATTCAGGAGACAAAGTCTTGGAGAACAAGTTCTGTTTTATTTCAGGTCTGCAGAGCCGGGTGTCTCTTAGTCCCAAGACACACCGGAGATTTGAAATCATCACTCTTTTGTACAATTCCGCACTTAGCAAAGACACTTCCCCTTACAGTTCTTCCAATCGGGATCCCAATATTTCACAGCCTTCCCATTTCTCTTCCCATCCTCCCTGATTCTACAGGGTTCCTCCTTGTTCATACATCACATGCTATGTTAATCAGGCAGCCTTGTCATTGGGGGTGTCCAAGTTAATATTTATATTCTCATTAAGCAAGCGCAGTAGCGACTGCAGGTTACCCTAGGTCGTTTTACCAGTTTAAACCAGAACTCATTGTCCTTGAAGATTCTGATACACAAGGGAGTCTGCTAACTGTTCTCAAGTGCTCATCTAATCACGTTCCACCACTATTCACAATGTCATAACTTCATCCCTCCACTCCATCCTGACCCACCTGGAGAACAACGGCTCATCACAAGTCTGTGGTTCATCAACTTCAGAAATTGTTCCCAAGAGGCTGATGGAAAAGCAGCCCTTGCTGGGACTCAACACCCCTCTCACTGGATCCTGGATTTCCTAACAGAAAGACCACCGTTTGTCCAGGTCAGTAGCAGAATGTTGAACACTATCCCACTGGGCACCTCTGGGATCTGTGCTCAGCCCTCTTCTGTTCAAGCTACTGACCCATGACTGCATCGCCAGATCCAACAATGTCATCAAGTTTGCAGATGATATAACTAGTCGGCCTCATCAGCAACAACGATGAGTCGCACCACAGAGAAGAGGTGGAAAATCTTGTGGTGTGGTATGAGAATAACAACCCAAGTCTCAGTGTGGACAATACAAAAGAGATGATCATGGGCTTTGGGAGGACCAGAAACGACCACCCTCTGCTACACATTGATCAATTGGTAGTGGAGAGCATAAAATTCAACATCTCAATGGTCAGGAAGGTGCCAATGGTGTCTGCACTTCAAGACTGAAGCAGGCAAGGCGACTGGTCACTATCCTGTCACCTTTCTGCTCTCTCAAGAGTATCCTGGCTGGCTGCATCATAGTGTGGTATGATTGCTGTAGAGAATTGGATCGAGGTCAATCCACAGAACCATAAGAGTGGCAGTTTCCCAACTCCCACAATGACATGATCTACCAGAATCATTGTGTGAAGAGGGCACACAAAATTATCGAGAACCCCTACACAGTAGTTTTCAGCTACTCCTGTTGGGAAAAAAATAAGGAATATCCAAGCCAGAGCCACCAAGTTAAGAAACAGCTCCTTTCCATGGGCATTGAGACTGCTGAACAACGAAATGAACTGCTCACACTAACCCTCAGAGATTCCACTATTTATTAAACAATATTTATTTATTTTATGTACATTTGTTCTGCAAGTGTATTGGTTGTCTGTATGTGTATTATGTCTGGCTATATTTTGCACCGAGGACCAGAGAATGCTGTTTTGTCAGGTTGTATTTGTGCGATCGGATGATACTTGAACTTGACTGCTCTGGCAGCCCATTCCACACTCCCACTTTCTGTATTCCTAATGTTCCCTTTAACTTTTCCTCTTTCACCCTTAACTTGTATCACCTAACCTCAGTGGAAAACACCCACTTGCATTTTCTTGTTTTCTACCCATCATAATTTTGTACATCTCTATCAAATCTCCCTTTTATGCTTCAGGGAATAAAGTCTGAACTGTTTAACGTTTCTCTGTAATTTGGTTCTTCAGCTGCTGGCAACATCCTTGTAAATCTCTGCACTCTTCAATCTTGCTGACTTCCTGCTGTTAGGTGACCAAAACTGCACACAGTATTCTAACTTTGGCCACATTAACATCTTGTACAACTTCACTATAGCGTCCCAATTCCTATAATACCTTGATTTATGAGGGCCAGTGCCAAGTGCCCTACCATTTACTGTGCATGTCCCACCTTGGTTTATCCTTCCAAAGTGCAACACCTCACACCTGTCTGGTATTAGATTCTATCTGCCATGTTGCAGCCCATTTTACCAGCTGCTCCAGATCCCTGTGCAATCTTTGTGTCATCTGCAAACTTGCTGATCCAATTTACCACATTATCATCCAGATCATTGATATAGATGACAAAGAACACTAAAGTTTGGAGTGAAACACAAAAGTTTGCAAATGCTGCAATTGTAGTAAAAATGCACAGAAATGCTGAAGGAAGACAGCCGGTCTCCCAGTGTTTATAGGAGATAAAGATGTATTATTGACAAACAACAGTGGACCCAGCACCAATTCCCGAGGCCCACCATAAGATACAGGCCTCCAGTCAGAGAGGTTATCATCCACTACCGCTTTCTGGCTTTTATCATAAACACTGATCAAGTAGACCTCACAGACTAACCTCTCATGTAGAACCTTGTCAAAGGCCTCACTATGTAGATGGCATCTATGGCCTTTCCCATGAAGACCTTACACCAGGAACATTTCTCAATGTTAAACATGACCTACCTCACACAACGTCATGTTGACTACTTAATCAGTCCCTATCTATCTAAATACTTGTATATCTGATCTTAGAACACTTTCCAATAACTTAACCACTACTGATGTCAGGCTCACTGGCCTATAATTTCCCAGATTAATTTTTAGAGCTTTTAAAAGCAGAACATGATCTACCCTCCAATCTTACGACACCTCACCTTTGGTTAAGGACATGTTAAATAAATCTGTCAGGGCCTCTACAATTTCTACACTAGCTTCCTTCAGGCCTGAGGAAATGCCTTGTCAGGCCATGGAGATTTTTCCACCAGCAAGCACCTCTTTCACTTTGATCTGTTTTGGTTTCATGATCTCACTGCTTGTTAGACTGGGTTTTTATTCCTGTCTTAATGGGGACTCCTGGTTGGGGAGGAGGGGGGCGGGAAACAGCACATTTAAGAGGGGAGGGGGTGGTTATGGACTGTAATCGTAAATATATTTTATGTAGTCAGTAGGAGAGGACCATGGAAGAAACAAACTAAACGACTGTTTCACAGGGAAGGGGGCATTTTGAGCAGTCCTAAGTGGAGCATAGCAGGGGAAAAAAGCATTGAGAATGGCTACTTAGGAGCAAAAAAGGCTGGGATAGGCTGGATTGTTATCCCTCTGAGCAAAGGAGGTAGAGGAGTGATCTGGTGTAGGTCTTCAAAATTGAGAGGTGTGAATAAAGTGAATGTTCAGTTTTATTTTTGCAGAGTAAATTATTTTGGAGCCAGAGGCATAGGGTCAGGTGAGAGGGGAAAGATTTAAGAGGGTCTTGAGAGGCATTCATTTTTCACTCAAGAGGGTGGTCCATATTTGGAACGAGCTTCCAAATCAAACCAGAGAAGTGGGCATCATTGAGAAGATGTTTGGACAGATTTCTGGAAAGGTGGGACTTTGAGGAGATGGACCAATTGGAGGCAGGGGATTAGCCCAGAATGCCCAATTGGTTGGCATGGATGAGTGGGCTGAAGGGTCAGTTTTATCCTGCATGAGTCTGACTTTAAAATAGATTATAAGGTCATCTCTGTTTTATGGAGCCAACTGGAATACCACCAAATTATAGAAGGAATAACGCGTGACTTCCTGCGATGGAAACAAAGCAGGGGGTATCGCATCTTTAGTTTCATGGAATTGTTGAGTGGTTATTAGTACGGAAAGAGGCAATTTGCCTGTTGTAAGTCTCAGGTTTCACACCCACAACTCTTTCTTTGGAGCCTTGCAAATTTTACCTCGCTCTGTACTTTTACCATTCCCTCTCATGTGTTGTGGAATTAACTACTTATCAGATTAGACAGGCTTCTGCTATAAAGCAATTCTTTGGTGACTGGTGCATCTTATTTTTTTTAAATCCGATCTCGTTTTCAGTATGACAGGAAGCATAGATTGAAACTCCTTTACTCAGCTCCTCTGAGCCCTAGACCTCGGCATCTTTTGTGTGACTGCTTTGAAATTAAATCCATTTGATGAATTCAAAGTAGAAATGAAATCCATTGAACGTCCCAATTGGGGGAAATTTGGCTAATGATCGTGTTTGGTGGAGGGGGTGGGGGGGGGAATCTACCTGAATCAGTTCTGAATGCAGTGATAATCTTGGAGGTTGGAGTGCTTTCCACCTCATTTTGACTTTGCTTGTTTCTGATACTAAGGTTGTTTCTAAACTGCCAGATCAATGTTCTGTTTCTGAGCATTTGACATTAACCTCCAGGCAAAAACTTCCAGAGATGAATGTACGATTCAGTTTGTTATTGTTGACTGTACATGTACAACCAGGAAAAACAGTTTCTATGGAGTACAGTGCACAGCATATAATAATCAATGTGTTTTTCCACCCACACACCCCCCCCCCCACACCCAACCAACCATTTAAAGCAAAAGATAGGGCATGCAAGGAACTCAAAATTAGTGGGAAGTTAAAGGACTTGGAAGCTTTTAAAAACTTAGAGAAGACAAATAAGAAGGTAAAGATGAATTATGAAAGGAGGTTAGCAAATAATATCAGATAGGATACTAAAAGCATTTTTTTTATATATAGAAAGAGTAAAAGAGACAAAGTAGGCATTGGACCAAATGAAAATAACACTGGAGAAATTGTAATGGGAGACCAGGAGATTGCAGAGGAACTGAATGATCAATGATTTTGATCAGTCTTCATTGTGGAAGACATTGGTAGTATATTAGACTCTTGAGGGTCTCTGGGAAGTGAGTGCAGTCAAGATCACAAGAGAGAAGGCTAACTTGTTTAAGGGTAGATAAGTCCAGATTGTGAAGGCATTAATAATGATCTTCCAGTATTAAATGGATTCTGGTATGGTAATGGAAAACAAGAGGATCGTAAATGTAACTCTGCTGTTTAAGGAGGGAGGTGGTAGAAAGGAAATTATAGATCTATTAGCCTGATGTCAGTGGTTGGGAAGCTGTTGGAATTGATGGTCAAGGATGTGGTTACTGAATACCTCGAGGTGCATGACAAAATGATCCCAAATCAACATGGTTTCCTTCAAGGAAAATTGTGCCTGACAAACCAACTGCAATTTTTTTTAGGAGATCACAAGTCGTATAGAAGAGCAACGCAGTGGATGTTGTGTATTTGGACTTTCAAAAGGTCTTCAATAAAGTGTCACTCATGAGGCTGCTTAATGAGATGAGAGCCCATAGAATTACAGGAAGGATACTAGAATTGGCTAACAGGCAGGGAATAAAGAGTGGGAATAAAAGGTTTCTAGTTGGCTACCTGTTACTAGTGGTGTTCCGCAGGGGTTGGTGTCAGTCTTTATATTGAACATAAATGATCTGGATTATGGAATAGAGGGCTTTCTGGCTAAATTTGCAGAGGACACCAAGATGGGTGATAGGGCAGGTGGTGCTGAAGATACGGAGAGGCTACAGAGGAAGTTGGATAGATTAGGAGAATGACAGATGAAGTGAGATGGCAGATGAAATACAATGTTGGAGAATATGCAGTCATACACTTTGGTAGAAGTGTATACACTTTGGGCAGACTATTATTTACATGGGGAGAAAATTCAAAGGGAATTGGATGCTGTGTAACCTATAAGCTACTCCAGTACGTTTGTGTGTTGCACAAATAAGGTGCCCAAAACCGTACACGGTATTCCAAGTGAGGTCTCACCAGTGCCCAACAGATTTGAGAAAGGATGTGCTGGTGATGGAGAGGGTTCAGAGAAGATTTACTAGAATGATAACAGGAACAAAAGGGTTAGCATTTGAGGAGCATTTGTTAGCTCTTGGACTGTACTCTTTGGAACAGAAAAATGAGGGGGGACCACATAGAGGCATATCGAATACTGAGGGGCCTGGACAGAGTAGATATGGCAAGGTAGGGGATTCCAGGACAAGAGCACACAACCGGGATAAAAGGCATCCGTTTAAAACCGATGCGGAGACTTTTCTTTTGCCAGAGGGTCGTGTCTATACTGTCACAGGTGGCGGTGGAAGTGAGGTCATTGGGTCTATTTAAGCCAGAGATTGACTGGTATTTGGTCAGGGCATCAAGGGTTATGGGGAGAAATCTGGGGAGTGGAGCTGAGTGGGAGGATGGATCAGATCATGATTAAAAAATGGTGGAGCAGACTCGATGGGCCAATTGGCCTAGTTCTGCTCCTATATCTTGTGGACACAGATAAACAAGAAAACCTGCAGATGCTGAGGTAGAGTGCAACACACAAACGTACTGGAATAGCTTACAGGTTACACAACATCCAAAGGAAATAAAGGGTAACCAGCATTTTCCCTTCACCCTTTACTTCCTAGGTTGCTGCATGACCTGTTAAGTTTCATGTGTCAATACACATGCTTTTATCAGAGCGGGAATACAAGGGTCAGAGTATGTGAATCACTTTGTCTTGACAGCTGCCACGCTTACATCACCAGGAATCTCGCATGAGCAGGCAGCGGAATATTCCCAGTTTAAAATGTAATGCTGAAGCCATTGCTCGAACATAGGCACTGAGTTCAGTTGTGTAAAAATTCTTACTGTTGCTTTGGCTGCTTGCCAAGTTTAAACAATGTTAAATATGTTAAGGTGATATAATCACCTGTGATGATTTTAAAGTTCACACAGTAGATGCCTCCTGTCAATCATGAATGGTACTTTGCTTTTTCTTATCCCCTGACTACTGACTTGAGTTCCAAGAATAAAGCAGCCAACTTCACCCTCCACCACTCCTTTCAGTGGATAGAATTAGTGATGTCCATGTCTGGTAATGATTAGCAATAGAACAGTGATTTACAAATGAAGATGTATGGAACAGATTAGCCACCCCCACCTGAAGTGATTCAAAGGCGGAGGTTCAGATTGACAATCCATGTTAAGGTGTGTCATTGGCGTACTGCCAGTTAGTTACAGATCTTTATCAGAACTTTTTAAAACTTTAACCTCTGGGTTGGTTTTTTTTGTCTGAAGGTGGCAGTGGGTTCACTGCCTGTTTCCAGGCTTGTGATGTGGAAACTAGTTACAGCCTTCCATTGGCCCCTGGAGACCATGGTCATGTGGTGCTCTGGGGTTCTGCTGCTTTCCACTCTATTCTGAATGTCTGAGGATGGGAGGTCATGACTGGAGAAGATGTGTTTAGTGCTTTGCCAGCTCTGAATCCAGTTTTGTTATGCCTCCAAATGCTTTATAATGTTGTAGGTAATTTAGCCCCATTGAGCTTGTCGGCTCTGAGAACAATTCCTTCCTACCCTCCATTTTCTTCCAGATAACGTGTTTGTGTGTCTCTCCTAAGCCCTTTCAAACTGCCATGGTAAAATGGGGTTAACCGGGCAATTTGCACAGTTAGCAACCCAGGTACAAGGTGATTTGAAAAGGTCCAACTGGGTCTCTGACCTACTTCAGAGGTAGTCAGGGAACCCAGTAAAACTTACCCGGGCATCCTGTTCCAGCGGTTTGAAAAGGGAAATGGCTGACCATGTTACTTTGGTGACATCAGCACGTGCATGCATCACAGGGGAAACCCCTTGCTGAAGTGCCATGGGGGGAGGTGGAGGAGACTGTGATGGGGGGGAAGTGAAGAGTGGCCACTGCCATGATTGGGGGGGTGGGGAGGCCGCGATGTGCTACTGCTGCGAACGCTGCTCCAATTTCGTGGCGACTACTCAGGAACCACTCTAGCATTGCTTCCGCATTGAGCCGTCGCAGCCAATAGGAGCAGCATGTTGTGGGAGCAACTGCACCCCCCCACCCCTGTTTGCGGCAGCGGCACATTGCTGGGGGTGGGTGGCGACTGGGGAGAGGACACTGACAGTCAATACTTCCCGTGAGTACATGACACGTCACTTACTGTGCCATCACGGGGGTGGGATCACCGGGTGGGCGATTTAACTAGTAGATCTGCCTGCGATTTGAAAGCACCCACTACCCAGTAATTCCATCCGGGTCCCAGGAGGGCTACTAGGGTGCTGCAATTTGAAAGCACCTTCTGTGTCTCTTCACCCACCGGCCTGTCTTTGGGATGAAGGAAGAGAACGGAGCACCTGGGGGACAATGTACAAACTTCTCATAGATTGCAGCAGAGGTCAGAATAGAACCCAAGAGACGGGAGCTACAAGACTTGCTGTCTGCTTAATGCTCGCCACTGTGAATAGGGACCTCTCAACACTTGGTTCTCTGGGAATGATTTCCCCACTAGTCACAAACAGTTTCACCATGAGAGGCTCCAAGAGCATTGTGTGAGGATTGGCATCATCTGTGCCAGCTTTATCACTCTGTGCATGGTGTTGCTGAATCGATTCTTTTGCACAAAAATTCAAAGTTCATTTGAACAGTGCATAAAAGTGTGCAAATGTCTATGTCCTATTCAGAGCAGCATTCACACCACCACCTTTACACTTGTCAGCTTCATTGACCTGCAGTGCCTTTCTAATGCCCAGCATAGCTCCTGTTCTGAGCTCTATCATGGGAAGAGATTGGACCGAGAAGTTGACATGATGGTGGGCGGTAGTCATGGCCGCTTCAGTCTTCTCAGGAAATGCAGTCTCTGTTGTGCCCTCCTGACATGTGAGGAGATGTGTGTCCACAGTGGATCACTAGTTAAGTGAACCCTGGGGAACTTGGGGCAATCTATTCTCGCCTCTACTGAGCTATTAATGTGTAGTGGAGGGTGGACATTCCTGCTCTTCCTGAAGTCCATGACCATCTCCTTCATCTTGTGTCCACGTTGACACTCCGGTTGTTACTCTCGCACCATGCCACGAGATTTTCCACCTCTTTCCTGCAGTGCGACTCATCGTTGTTGCTCAGGAGGCCAACTGCTTTTGTGTCACCTGCAAACGATGACTGTTGGAGCTAGATCTGATGTTGCATTCGTGGGTCAGGAACATGCTGAGCACAGAGCCGTGACGTGTGCCAGTTGCCAGCGCGACGGTACTCAGCGTTCTGCTGCCGATCCTAACAGCTCCGTCACGGCCTCATCCTCATTAGTCAACAATAAATACTGTCAAAAAGATGGATAATATTTGTAGTTATGTTGGTGGAAAAATTAGTGACTTTGCAATAGTACAGACCTTTTTGTCTCTCTTGGTGTCGGAGCAGTCTATGATTAGTGTAATAAGGAGAAGTTCAAGAGCCTGAAAACCACTGGAAGGAAACTGTTCTTGAACCAAGAAATGCTAGTCTTCAGATTTCTGTACCTACTACTGGAAGGAATCCTGAGTGACTGATTGTGGAATCCTGTAGCTGCTTCATGATGAATTAGACAATAGACAATAGGAGCTGGAGTAGGCCATTTGGCCCGTCGGGCCAGCACCGCCATCGACTAAGTGAAAATGAGGCAGATTATTGATTGTGAATCAGTCAGAAGATGGAATCTTCCATGAAGCCCAAAGTAATGCAAAAAAGAGAATGAAAAATATTTGCAAGCTATTGGTGAGTTGATTAGTTTTTAATGGTTTTGAAACAATCGTTTTATTTGTTATCGAGATTTGTCCTCTGAACTGGTTAATAGGCAAATGCGACAGAACAGTAGTGATCTGGAGATGACTCAGGTGTTCAGGTGATTTTGCCAATGACCTGCAAATTGAATTGCTGTTCAAAATTTAATTTCCCTGTCTGTGACTTGCTCGTCAATTTTTTAACCTTTTGTTCTTTGCTTTATGTCGAGCTAGGAAAATGAGGGAGAAAGTATTTTTTTTAAATGTGAAGGGAAAAGGAATTTGATTTGAATATCTTGTTATCTGTTCTGTTTACTGAAAGTTTCAGACAAACAAGTTGGATACTTTCACTTCCAGTCTAAATACTTAGGTTTTTAATCTAGTTGTTCAATTTGCAGTATTAAAAATACAAACTAAAAACTACAGATGCTGGAGCGACACAAATAAAGCCAGGAAAGGGTGGAAATGTAGCAGATTAGGAAGCATCTGGGGAGAGAGAGGAAAACATTTCAATTTTTGGGTCAATGATCCTTTTGCAGAACTGGAACTGATACCTCAGCCTTTACTCTCTTTAGGCCCTTTCAGGTGGACCCTCTGCCTTGAGGCCGGTGACAGGAGCGGATTTAAAACTGCAAACGCACCTTTCAGATGGCAGCCCTAAAAGGCTGCTGTAGCGTTAACTGGTCCACCTGAAAGGGTCTCCTATCCAGAGTTGCCTCCGGATCTGACTGGTGCCGCAGCGCCACCCGTCATGAATATGCGGCATAGCAATGGCCGTCTTCCCTATCCGTAATCCCCCATGCAAGTGGAACCACTCTGTTTCCTACAATAGTTCCTGCTGTGTGGGGGATTACGGGTAGGGAAGTCTGCCATTGCTATGCCGTGTTTTGAGCTGCAGAGAGCAGCCAGCTAGGCTGCCCCCAGCCCCCACAGGCCACCCCTGCCCCCAACCCCCACAGGCCACCCCAGCCCCCACAGGCCACCCCAGCCCCCACAGGCCACCCCTGCCCCCACAGGCCACCCCAGCCCCCACAGGCCACCCCAGCCCCCACAGGCCACCCCAGCCCCCACAGGCCACCCCTGCCCCCACAGGCCACCCCTGCCCCCACAGGCCACCCCTGCCCCCACAGGCCACCCCTGCCCCCACAGGCCACCCCTGCCCCCACAGGCCACCCCTGCCCCCACAGGCCACCCCTGCCCCCACAGGCCACCCCTGCCCCCACAGGCCACCCCTGCCCCCACAGGCCACCCCTGCCCCCACAGGCCACCCCTGCCCCCACAGGCCACCCCTGCCCCCACAGGCCACCCCTGCCCCCACAGGCCACCCCTGCCCCCACAGGCCACCCCTGCCCCCACAGGCCACCCCAGCCCCCACAGGCCACCCCAGCCCCCACAGGTCACCCCAGCCCCCACAGGCCACCCCAGCCCCCACAGGCCACCCCAGCCCCCACAGGCCACCCCAGCCCCCACAGGCCACCCCAGCCCCCACAGGCCACCCCAGCCCCCACAGGCCACCCCAGCCCCCACAGGCCACCCCAGCCCCCACAGGCCACCCCAGCCCCCACAGGCCACCCCAGCCCCCACAGGCCACCCCAGCCCCCACAGGCCACCCCATCCCCCACAGGCCACCCCAGCCCCCACAGGCCACCCCAGCCCCCACAGGCCACCCCAGCCCCCACAGGCCACCCCAGCCCCCACAGGCCACCCCTGCCCCCACAGGCCACCCCTGCCCCCACAGGCCACCCCTGCCCCCACAGGCCACCCCTGCCCCCACAGGCCACCCCTGCCCCCACAGGCCACCCCTGCCCCCACAGGCCACCCCTGCCCCCACAGGCCACCCCTGCCCCCACAGGCCACCCCTGCCCCCACAGGCCACCCCTGCCCCCACAGGCCACCCCTGCCCCCACAGGCCACCCCTGCCCCCACAGGCCACCCCTGCCCCCACAGGCCACCCCTGCCCCCACAGGCCACCCCTGCCCCCACAGGCCACCCCTGCCCCCACAGGCCACCCCTGCCCCCACAGGCCACCCCTGCCCCCACAGGCCACCCCTGCCCCCACAGGCCACCCCTGCCCCCACAGGCCACCCCTGCCCCCCACAGGCCACCCCTGCCCCCACAGGCCACCCCTGCCCCCACAGGCCACCCCTGCCCCCACAGGCCACCCCTGCCCCCACAGGCCACCCCTGCCCCCACAGGCCACCCCTGCCCCCACAGGCCACCCCTGCCCCCACAGGCCACCCCTGCCCCCACAGGCCACCCCTGCCCCCACAGGCCACCCCTGCCCCCACAGGCCACCCCTGCCCCCACAGGCCACCCCTGCCCCCACAGGCCACCCCTGCCCCCACAGGCCACCCCTGCCCCCACAGGCCACCCCTGCCCCCACAGGCCACCCCTGCCCCCACAGGCCACCCCTGCCCCCACAGGCCACCCCTGCCCCCACAGGCCACCCCTGCCCCCACAGGCCACCCCTGCCCCCACAGGCCACCCCTGCCCCCACAGGCCACCCCTGCCCCCACAGGCCACCCCTGCCCCCACAGGCCACCCCTGCCCCCACAGGCCACCCCTGCCCCCACAGGCCACCCCTGCCCCCACAGGCCACCCCTGCCCCCACAGGCCACCCCTGCCCCCACAGGCCACCCCTGCCCCCACAGGCCACCCCTGCCCCCACAGGCCACCCCTGCCCCCACAGGCCACCCCTGCCCCCACAGGCCACCCCTGCCCCCACAGGCCACCCCTGCCCCCACAGGCCACCCCTGCCCCCACAGGCCACCCCTGCCCCCACAGGCCACCCCTGCCCCCACAGGCCACCCCTGCCCCCACAGGCCACCCCTGCCCCCACAGGCCACCCCTGCCCCCACAGGCCACCCCTGCCCCCACAGGCCACCTCTGCCGACCTTCCCTCCCCAGCAGAAAAGGGGGCTGTCATGCAGTGTGGAGTTGGGTCGTGGGCTGATCGAATCTACTTACAGCGGCTCCACATTTCCGGTGCATGGGCGAAGGACTGCACTCTGCCAATTATCCCTCCCGGAGGATGGTTGGCTTCGGCGTTTCTGCCGCAGTCAGGTGAATATGTTTTTAGCTGCAAGGGGCTGTTCCGGCCACCTGAAAGGGCCTACTGCCTCCCCTCCTGAGAATTTCTAGTGTTTGCAAATTGTTCTGGTGATGTTGATATTGGACAAGACGTTGGGAATGGTTCCCCCAACTTATTTTTTGGAAACATTACCGTGGAGATTTTCATATTCACTTCTGAAAGCAGACGAGCAATTCGTCCAGTAAATATCTCAAATGTCACAAACAGTATCTGCGTCCTTGTACTCCAATCTTTGAAGTGGAATTTAATCCAAGACTTCCTGAATTGGAGATAGGAATGCTACACTTGACAGGATTGTTGAGCTCCTGATCTGTGCTGACAGACCTTCATGTGTGAGCCATTCTAGTGAATAACATCAGACATTTCAGCCAAAGGAATATCCAAGCAAAACTCTCTCCACTCAAGTAACATTCCTTGATTGCTGCTTCAAAGGAAGAAAGAACACTGCATGTATATAGTGTACTTGGAACATGGTCTTGAAGTGTGTCCTGATTCAGCAAAATAGATGCTTACAGTAGTCAGGAAGGTGAGGCGAAAGAGCCCACACTGGACAAACTGTCATGGCATCGGATCAGACAAAAGCAAGAAAACATCCTCCTGTCCTCCCTCATCCTCAGTATCTTTCAAGAAGAAACTAGAGCTCACAAAGGAGGCCCATTGTGGTCACAGGAAGTAGGTTCTATCTCCAGCACGAGTGGCCAAGATTAAGCCTTGATATCTGGTGCTGTGTGAGCAGAGTACACGTCAATAGGATGGAACAACCTGAGCACAGTGACATGACTAACTGCTGAGCTCTGAAGGACTTGGCTGTCAGGCTGGTATTATGACAGACATTACCCAGGATTGAAGCTCTGTGAACTTTCTGCAATGAGTCCATGCATTGCACACGTTCCTGTCTGTGACAATACATGCTGCAAGTCCTTGAGAGACCCTCCTGCCTTCACGCTGAAGGCCTCTTCACTTGTACTGAATGGATTCACATTATGCTCATTGGGGAGGATTCTGATCCAATCTGGCGGTTCTAAACTGGATGCCCATTTAGGTTGCTTGCAACCAGAAAGGTCTATTCCAAACTTTTCTTTAATCTTTAACCTCTTCACCTGCTGCATACCTGTCTCATCCTAAGGACCAATCCTTGTTCACTCATGAGTTCCCATGGGCCAGGAATAGTACAAGAAGTATCTAAAACTGAGAAACCAATTTGATGCAAACTGCAAAGCTTCCTGAACATTAGGAGCAGTGGGTAGCAGAGAGCAGAAAACACTCTGTCTCTGGATCAGCTCTGCCACATCCAATGGTCAATGGCAGAGGCAATTAAATAGTAATAGGAGGAAGAAGGTCCATCGTGCTCAATGAATTTGAATCTTTCATCGTCAAGTTCATCTGGGAGTTCCAAGGGAATGGTTTATGTTTCCCCTTGAGGTCCCTTCCTCCCCACCCCAGAAGCCAGTCTTCAGTTCACAGCAAAGGCCACGGGTGGAATCCCTGTCCTGAAGGAGTGCTCCACAAATACTCGCATCTTTGTCCAAGGTACTCCATTAGAGCGATGTCGGTTGCATTCCCAGGAAGTGTCAACAAAAAATGGCCAAATCTGATCTCTCCACAAAAAGAGGGCAATCCAGCTTATCTTATTAATGCCCAATGTCCTGCTATGTTACCAGCAGAGTGGTGGAAGGTTTTGCTGACAGTTTTACTGAGACACTATTCAGGTCTGTGTAGTGGAAGTGGTATTTGCTCCTTGTAAGTGCTAGTTCCTGAATATGAAGATGTCCAAGGAGAGTGAATAACCACTTAACCTTGACATTTGAGGTTTTAAAAGGAGTGACTTGTAACCTGAAGGTAAACGAGAAATCCTCAGATGCCGGGGTTGAGTGCAGCACACAAAAAATGTGCTGGAGTATCTCAGCTGGTCACACAGCAACTACCTGCAGATGCTGAGATCCAGTGAAGTGCACAAAACGTGCTGGACCAACCTGCAGGTTACATCACATCCATCTGAAGATTCTGGGATCTGATGAAGTACACAGTGTGCTGGACCAACTTGGCAGGATATGTCACATCCACTTGCGGATGCTGGAATTCATGTAGTACACAAAACGTGCTGGATCAACCTGCAGGTTGCGTTACATCCATCTCCAGATCCTGGGATCCAGTGCAGTCCACAAAGCATGTTGGACCAACCCGCAGGTTACATCACATCTGGTGGAGTCCACAAAGCATGCTGGACCAACTCGGCAGGTTACGTTGCACCCATCTGCAGATGCTGGGATCTGGTGGAGTCCACAAAGTGTGGTGGACCAAATCAACAGGTAGATGCTGCATGAGTTTCTCCAGCGTACTTTGCGTACAGACTCATATCCTGACTGCAAATCCTTTTTACTGTTCATAAATTACACCTGCCAGGACAAGTGTTGCTCCAAAATCCTTGGAGAAGCTCAATGCTAAACATGCCAGATTCATGTAAAACAGCAATAATTACAGTAATACCAAAGATGGGGAAAGATCCACTAACACCAGCATCGTATAGACCAATATCTCGACTTAACTCAGATTATAAGATAATAGAAAAACTATTAGCAAACAGATTGGCCGACTGTGTACCAAAAATAGTAAAACTAGATCAAACTGGATTTATTAAGAAAAGACGAACGATGGATAATATCTGTAAGTTCATTAACTTAATCCATGCAGTACAAGGAAATAAGACGCCAACAGTAGTGGCTGCTTTAGACGCAGAGAAAGCCTTTGACAGGGTAGAATGGAATTATTTATTCAAAGTACTACAAGGTTCAACCTACCAGAGAAATATATTAATTGGATAAAAGCATTATATAAGGGACCATTGGTGAAGGTGACAGTAAATGGATATATATCGAACCAATTTAAATTAAGCAGGTCAACTAGGCAGGGATGTCCACTATCTCCCTCACTGTTCGCTTTAGCTATAGAACCCTTGGCAGAACTGATAAGAACAGAAAATAAAATAAAAGGGATAAAAATAAAAGAGAAGAAATATAAAATCAGTCTATTTGCAGATGACATACTTAACAGAACCAGAATTATCAATAAAAGAATTACATAAGAAATTGAAGGAATATGGAGAAATATTGGGGTACAAGATCAACGCAAATAAAAGTGAAGTGATGCCAATGAATAATGTGGATTTCACAGAGTTTAAGAAAGAATCACCATTTAAATGGCAAACACAAGCAATCCGATACCCAAGTATTAGACTAGATAATAATCTAGGCCATCTATACAAATTAAATTATCAGCCATTAATGAAGAAATTACAAGATGACTTAGAACATTGGAAAGATTTACCACAAACACTGATAGGAAGGGTAAATTGCATTAAAATGAATATCTTACAAGGATACAATACCTATTTCAATTGTTACCAATTCCCTTAGCAGAGAAGTTCTTCAATGAGCTAAAGAAAACAATAAGGAAATTCTTATGGAAAGGGGGTAAACCGAGGATAGCGCTAGATAAATTAACAGAATGGTACAAAGAAGGGGGCTTACAGCTACCAAACTTTAAGAATTATTATAGAGCAGCACAATTAAGATATCTATCAGATTTTTATCAAACAAGGGACCAGGTTAGAGCTAGATAAAATAAGGGAGAAGATACCAGAAAATATACTTTATAAGTGGGATGAAAAACTGGTGCAACATAGAAATTCACCAGTACTGCACCATTTACTCAAGATATGGAAGAAGATTCATATAGAAAGGAAAAAACAAATGACCAACTACCAAAATTATTAATGATGCAAAATCAACTAATCCCTTTCACAATAGATAACCTTTCCTTTAGAGAATGGGAGAAAAAGGGATCAAAAGAATAGAAAATTGTTTTTTGGGAAATAATTTATTATCTTTTGAACAAATGAAGTACAAATATGGTATAACTCACGGTACAATGTTTGCATACCACCAACTGAAAACCTACTTAAAGGACAAATTGGGAAGCAGGCTGATGTTACCAGAAGGAAACTGCCTTGAATATGTGATTACAGACACAATGATAATTAAAAGATTTATAACAAACATGTACATCAAGCTGCAAGAGAAAGAGAATGATGAAATAAGCTGTAAACCCAAACAAAAGTGGGAACAAGATCTAAACATAAAGTTAAAAAATGAAATATGGGAAAAGTTATGCTCCGGAACTATGAGAAATACAATAAACACGAGGTTATGCATGATGCAATATAATTGGTTACACAGGCTATATATCACGCCTCAAAAGTTAAATAAATTGGACCCAACAGCATCAGATAGATGTTTTCGCTGGAAGAAGGAAACGGGAACAACAGTACATGCAATTTGGGCATGTGAGAAAGTGGAAAAGTTTTGGGAAAATCTAAATCATGTATTAAATAAAATCACAAAAAGCAACATACCAAAAAATCCAGAGATCTTTCTAAGTAATATAAGTAAAGAACTAGGCTTCAAACTGGATGAAGCACATTTTTTTTATTATGATGGCCTTAGCTATAGCAAGAAAATGTATAATGTCAACCTGGAAATCAGAAGGGAGCCTGAGAGTACAGCAATGGTACATAGAAATGAATAAATGTATTCCATTGGAGAAAAATAACATATAATTTAAAAAATAAAGTCACAGTATTCGAACAAAATTGGGAACCGTACATGGAACACAATAGAGAGGGCCTACCGTGGACCTCTATCCCCTAAAATGATAGAATGAACTGACCCAGTGTGAAAAAATAGGTGACACAATTTTCTTGTTTATTTTCATTGTGTGATGACATTGTTTAATGGGTTTATGGATCGGAAGGGGAGTAGGAAGAAGGGAGGGGTGAAAAAGGGGAGAAAATGACACTGTGTATATTCAAGAGGGAAATGTTTGTGTGTATTTTGGTTGATATGGTTCATAGTGTGAAAATTTTTTTAAAAAAGAGAAGCTCAATGCTGTGCAGAACTAGGCAGCTAGTTTAATTTGCATTTGGTCCATGTGCAGGGGATGGTGAATGAAAGTGCGTTGTCCACCAGATGCAATGTCGTCACTAGTCTCTGGCTTCGCTTTCACAGGTCCCAAACTTGTGGCCAGCCCCCAACGAGAAGGTCAAGCACAAAAACTCCATGGGAGTGGTGCTACAATGCGTTCCCCAAGTTGAGCATCACATTGCTGCTTTGTTGCTTGGCTGGAATCCTGGAACTTCTGTAGTGGCACCATTGGTTAATGCTTTGAAATAAAAATCTCCCTCCCCAAAAGATTGCCAAGCAATAGCTATAAAAAAAGGAGATATCACTACAGTATTTAGTAATAATATATAAAAATGGCTTGTGACTTCTCAGAGGTTTATTGGATTGTAATATTTCCAAATGATAAAACTGTAAAGTATTATTTGAAACATTGTATTTTGGTTGATTAGTTGGCTGAAAATAAAAGCAAGCAATTTCTTGAACACTCAGTCGGTTTAACTAATATCAATGTCAATCTGTTATTTCATTTTCTATCGATACTGCTAAATCTGCTGAACATTTTGTACATTTTCAATCTTAATTTCAAATTTCCGTCATTCACTTGCTAGTTTGTTCAGTTGAAAAATGTAATTTTACTTTAAAATTATTTTTAATGTTCATGCAAATATTTATAAATTTCAATCGGCCTACTCCCAAAAAATCCACATTATGGCAAGATTTCAGTCAAACATGTCCCATTTGGTGACCATCAATGTTGTAAATGGATTGGCTCTTTTTTAAAGAAAAGTAATGTTTTGGTTTTCAACTTTCAATGCAATATACAAAAGTGCTGGAGAAATTGACCTGTGGAGTTTCTCCTGCACTTTTCTGCTTTGCACTGGACCCCAGCACGTGCAGATTTTCTTGTTAAATGTAGTATTTTAGTTGTTTAGGTGCCTTCTCTGATTAAATCTTCTATTGTGTTAATCCACTGTACTTATAAAATGGGAGAAATGAACAGTGGAATAAAATTTGCTTTGTGGTCGTCATGCCCAATCTTTGTATATTTGCAAGTTACTGGAATTGAATGGCGTCTCACTTTCTAACCAGTAGTCAAGTTCTCCAAACCCACATGGAATGCAGGTTTGAATGAGGTGGGGGGGGGGGGGGGTGTTTTGTGAAGCTTAGATTTAAAAAATAATTGAATGTGAACTTCTGATTTTCATCCAAGAGTAGAGCTTGCTATTTCGTGAAAGAACATAAAGATCGGTTGAGGAATTCTGTAAAAGTTTGTTTTGACAGCGTGTGGAGCAATTGTTCAAAAGCTCTATTATGTTGTAGATGTCTGCAGATTTTTAAATGACAAATTTTTAATAAAACATAGTTTAATTCTGCCACTACTTTTTTAATATAAACTTGCATCAAGCTCTTTAAAAAGTTGAGGAAATTCATGTAAGTTAGGCTAACCATTTGTAAAGTTCTTCTATTCCTCTCAATATTCCTTGGGTTTTACAATGCACAGTGATTCATATCCTTATTTGACCTCCAAAAGTACATTATTTTGCAATTATCAGGATTAAATTCCACCTGGCATTGCTCTACCTGTCATTTATCATCCTGTTGCCTTGGGTAATCTTCAACAACGCTAATTCTTTGGTGATTACACAGGTAAAGCAAGAATGCTTTTTTTTTCCTTTTTGAGTGGAAATTATTCCTTGAATGGACAAACTTTTAACCTGTCAGAACTGCTAACTTGTAGCCCAGTAGTAAAACCAGTGTAATTGCATTTATGCAGGTGCCTGTGTTTCTGTTGTATCACTTGGAAGGAAATCTTGTTTCCTGTCAGGTGCCGATGACTCATTGGGATAAGGGTTAAAGAACGATAGAATTGATACAAAATCAGGGAGCATTGACTAACAGTACTGAGGACGAAATGTGGGGAAGGAGTGCTTTTTTCTTTTGTGTGATTATAATTGCATCATAAAATACATACAGGATGTAAGTCGGGTGGGGAAGGATATGGTAGGATGAACTGTAAATGCTGTTTCTCGTTTGCTAATTCACGACAGTAATCCTAACATAGGATATTCTGCCCCTATAGCTTTTTAACGATTAGGTTAGTAAAAACAGACGTGCTGGAGAAACTCAGCAGGCTTCACAGCGCTAGTAGGAGGTAAAGATATATAACTGTCGCTTCGGGCTTGAGCCCTTCAAGGAATGAGTAAAAAGCAGGCACCTGAATTAAAATGCTGGGGAGGAGTAAAATAAAAATGGAGGGGAAGGAGCACAGACCAATAGATAAAAGGCTTTAATTTGATAGGAGTAGGAGAACAGGAGAGAATTGATTAGGAGAAAGAGCAGGTTGGCTCTGCGTGCAGAGCTGAGAGAAGGACACGGGGCGAAGGAGAAAGAAACTGAGGAGACATGGGGATAGATGGGGTGGTGGGCTAACAGAAACTGGAAAAGTTGATGTAAATGACATGCATTTAGAGGGTACCCAGATGGAATACGAGGTGTCGTTCCTCCAATTTGTGTCTCAGTCTTTCAGTGCTTGAGACCATGGATGGACATGTTGGCGGGGAATTGGCCACTGGAAGATCCTCGCTATGATGGCAGACTGGGCCAAAAGTGCTGAACAAAGGCTGCATTCAGCCTCTCTGATGTAGAGGAGACACTGGGTACGGTAGATGACCCATGCATTTTCACAAGTGAAGTGTTGCCTCGCTTGCAGGTGACACCACAGTAGCCTCATCAGGAACAAGAGGTAGAAAATCTTGGGAAATGGCGCGAGAGTAACAACCTGAGTCTCAATGTGGACAAGGCAAAGGAGATGGGTGGCATTTTTGGCATAGCAGTTAGTGCAACACCTTTACAGTGATCAGGACTAGGGTTCAATTCCTGTGCTATCTGTAAGGAGATGGTTCATTCTCCCTGTGTCTGCGTGGGTATTCCCCAGAAGCTCCAGTTTCCTCCCACCGTTCAAAATGTACCGAGATTTGTAGATTAATTGGGTATACATTGGGAGGCATAGACTCGTGGGCTGAAATGGCCTGTTACCGTACTGTTTGTCTAAATGTAAAATTAAAAGAATTGTATTTAGATGATTGCTGACTTCAGGAGGACCAGGAATGACCACCCTCCACTACACATCAACAACTCTGATGTTATTTGGAGTTCACTTAACTACTGACCTATTTTGGACACTCAACATCGCCTCACTTGTCAGGAAGGCACAACAGTGACTACACATCCTGAGAAGACTGAAGTGGGCGAGGCCACCAGCTGCCATTATGTCAACCTTCTATAGGAGCTCTATCGAGACCGTCCTAGCCGGATGCATCATAGTGTGGTACAGTTGCTTCATAGAAGTGGATCAGAGATCAATCCACAGGACCATAAGAGGGGCAGAAAGGATCACTGGAGTCGCCTTCCCCCCCCCCGAATGGACGTGATTTACCGGGATTATTGTCTGAAGAGGGCACGCAAAATCATTGAGGACCCCTACACCCTGCACGCGCATCTTTCAGCTGCTCCCTTTGTGGAAGAGATATAGGAGCATCAGAGCCAGTACCACCAGGCTGAGGACAGCTTCTTCCCGCGGGCAGTGAGAATGCTGAACAACCAAAGGAACTGCTCGCTCTCACCATCCAAGACACTCATTTGTACAAAACAATATTCATTTGAATGCTTGTTCTGCATATGTATTATGATGTCTGGGTGTGCGTCTGTATGTTTTGTACTGAGAACCGGAGAACACTGTTCGTCAGGTTGTACTTGTACAATCAGATGATAATAAACTTGATTTTTAGATTGTCTCCTAATTTACAACTTGGACCAGAGAAAATGTGTCCATTCTATCAATCCTTTGATCATCGTAAGCACTTCAAACAGATAAGCAAATCTTAATCACGAGGGTGTAAACCTAATTAATACACACAAGTAATTTAAACTCTTATCATTCTGGTATCAAACATGTATCATGTAAGAGGCAGACTAATGATGGCTATATTATTGAAAACAATGTGCTTGATGTCTACTTGTATTTTAATTTTCTCATGCAAATTAGTTTTGATTTATTCATTAACAGTTTTCTGTAAAACCTCTTTTGAAAAGTTCTCATGAGATTAAACTCCATTCTGGCTGGTACTTTCAGGAAGTCCTGGACAAATATTGCAGGAACGCAAAACCATGTAAAATTATTTACCTGCCATTTGTGATAACTTTTCTATCTTGATTGGATCCACCTTCTTTTCGGCAGAGAGCAAAGGAGAATTATTTCATCTCATTTCTTCGTCAGCTCTTTGTTTGGTTAGGACTATAAATTCTCATACTAGTTCAGTATCAGATTCATTATTTAGATATACAGCTCGGTAACAGGCTTTTTTGGCCCATGCCTCCCAATTGCACACAATTGACCTACAACCTCCAGTATATTTTGAATGGTGAGAGGAAACTGGAGTCTCTGAGGGGAAAATCCACGTAGATGTGAGCAGAACATACAAACTCTTTAGACCACGCAAGATTCAAACCCAGGTCCCAGTCACTGGCGTTGTAACAGCGTTGCGCCAAGTGTACTGGCATCGATTTCTATTCTGCATTCCTCTAACCCAACTCCAGCTCTTCACCTACTTCTGCGCCAACACCCACAAGGACAAAGCAACCTGCCTGTTGTCATCTTTACCCTTCATTACACCAAAGCAGTCACTGTGACCACAATGAGAACCCTCTCCAAAAATGCATTGGAGCAAGATTTCTCTTGGCCCTTCCCAAACTTTTCTACCTGCAAGGAATGGAAAAGAGGAGCCAGAGAATGTGCACATTCAAGCTCCCACCTAAGGATGCATGCCATCCTTAATATTCTAGATTTAGTTTATTAATGTCCTGGATCTCCTTGCATAACAGTCCTGTCTTCATATTGACTCTAGCAGTTCAACAAGATGGATTTCTAGGGAGCTACAGGCTAATGACCTTTATCCGTGAGTATTCGAAGGGACAAGATCTACCAGTATTTGAATAGGTGGGGAATGAGTAGAGAAAGTCTGCTTGGCTTTGTCTGTGATCGATTGTCTCTCACAAATCTGATAGTTTTTCGAGGTAATGAAGAGGATCAATGGGGGAAAACTGGTGGAGGTTGTGGGTATGGATTTTAGCAAGACCTTTGACAAGGGTCATCATTGACAGGTTAGTTTGGATTGGAAGTTAAATCACATGGGATAAAAAGAGAATGGGCCAGTTGGATTAAAAAATGTATTGAGTGAAAGGGGACAGGGTGGTAGTGGAGGGTAGTGATCGGTTGCAGATCAGTGTTGTTCACTTTTTTTTGACAATTTATAAACGTAGTGAACATGTTTAGTAAATTTGCAGATGACAACAAAATTGGTGGTGCAGTGGAAAGTAAAGAAGGAAGTCCAAGTTCAACAGGATCTAGATCAATTGGGAAGGTGGGCCAAGGAGTAGCAAATGGAATTCAACTCTGAGTGTGAGGTGTTGCAGTTTGGTAAGTCAAACTAGGGTTATTCAGACCAAAGGCAGTTCAATAATCATCACACATTAAGATCAGTTCCTTTGTGGACTGTACGTTAGGCCACTCGCAAAATTCGGGGATTTATGGAATGGATCATTCACACAGAAACAATATTCATACCTCAAGATAAATAAGAGAGACTGCAGATGCTGCAGGTGACGTGATTAGTGAAGCGGTTAGCACAATGCTATCTCAGTGCCAGGGGCTAGTGCTCGAATCCGGCACTGTCCGCGGAGTTTGTACTTCTCCTCGTGACAAGTTTCCTCAAAAATATGCGGGATTGCTAGGTTAATTGGGCGGCATGGGTTTCATGGGCTGGAACGGCCTTCTACTGTGCTGTATGGCTACATTAAAGAAAACTGGCACAGGAAGGCGGTGGACATTGATCTTTGAGCCAAAGCCCTTTATCAGGAATAGCAAGAAATGGGTGGAAACCCAAAGAGAGGGAGGATCACAGGTCGGGAGGTGACCAGTGGGATTTGAAGAAATGGATAAAGCTGAGAGGATTGAGAAGAAACACTAATAGGTGGAAAGGAGGTAGGGAGCTGGAGGAATGAAGGTGTGGATGACAAGGAGGAATGGGATCATTAGCTTGCCATGTGCTAATTGGCTATCATTTTTCTGTATAATATGAGTGATCGGCTTTTAAAAGTATTTTGTTGGCTGTAAAGTGATCCGATACAAAGTAAGGAATACTAAAGATGTTTTAATGAGTTTGTCTTTTTTAAGCAGGATTGCAGGGAGGAAAAATTCCCATGCACACAGTAGCCCATTTTTTGAGACAAATTAGAGCGAAGAAGGATGAGAAAGATGACTTAATTGAAGTTTACAAGATTATGAGAGGCCTAGATCGGGCAGACAGCAGCACCTTTTTCCGTGAGACAACAGTAGTAAATACCAGAGGACATCGATTTAAAGCGAGGAGAGAAAAGTTTAGCCTACAAGACATGGCAGCTGAAATAGGCAATTCAGCCCATTGAGCCTGCCCTGCCATTTAGTCATGAGCTGATTCATTTCCCCACTCAGCCCCTCTGCACAGGCATCTCCCCATAATATTTATTTTGGGGGGAAAATGGGGGGAGGGGTGTGTCACATTTGTGTCCCAAAATGTGAAGTTAATAAAACATCGAACGCAAGTTTTATCAGGTAAACTTCTCAGAGTCTTTATTTTTCCAGTTTCCTTTGTTCTCCTGCTTGTGCTCTTATCTCTCTCTCATACCACGTGACTTCCGGTACATCTCATACATATTCATTATCATAACATCCCTCCTTTAATCAGAAATAAACTTTACCTTCACTTACCAATATCCCTCAGAAACATACAAACATCGTAACTAATGGTAATACTATAACTCAACTACATAAAATTTACTTCCTACAGCACTCATACATGCACTTTATGATATAAGATTAAATACTGTCCCAAAGTTCTTATTAAAACTATGGCACAAAGTCTTCGTATCATTTGGGCACTTTCCGGTTTCGTTTCGGCCTGCCTGCGATATTGTCGTCGCCTCTCGGTTGTTCACTCTCAGCTTCGGAAATACTGCTCGCCACAGCTTCGAGTGTTTCTGGTGCTCGAGTCACTTCATCAGGAGTGCTGGTAACTGCCTCTGGAACATCATCAGGTCTCTCAGTTTCAGCATCTCGTATTGGCCTTTCAACCTCTTCACTCGATGTATCTCTGGACTGGTACCTTTTTACACCTGATACATTTCTCTTATACAGGACTCCAGTCGGAGACTTGACTGTCACCATACTGCCACTTCTGGATACGACAGTATAGGGTTGATGGTAATAAGGTGTGTCTAGCTTACCACCAGTTTCATGCCTCACTAGAACATTATCTCCTGGCATGATGTCTGAGTACTTGGCTCCACGTTTCGAATCTGTGTACAGCTTTGCTGCACCTTTCTTTTCAGCATCGTGGTCCCTCATCTCCTGGTCGTCTCGGATTTCCTTTATTTCTGGCATTTTTGTGCGGATTTTTCTCCCAAAAAATGCTTCTGCAGGACTTTTTCCAGTGGTTGCATGAGGCGTTGCTCGATAGACAGCCACATATGATAGCAATGCTTCTCGCCAATTTTGTCCTTCTGCGTGTGCAATCCTCAATCGTTTTTCAATGGACTGATTTTGTCTCTCTACTTCTCCGTTGGCTTGCGGCCATTTCGGAGTTACTTTATGATGGTGGATACCTGTGGTCCTCATGTATTCCGCAAATGTCTCTGAAGTGAATTGTGGACCATTGTCAGAGTATAATGTAACAGGTAATCCATATCTTGTGAATATCTCTGCTAATGCTTGTATTGTTTTTTCAGTGGTTGTGGACTTCAACACCACGTGCTCATAGTATCTGCTGTAGTAATCTATCACTACCATAATTGATTCACCCGTCGGTAAAGGTCCAAGAAAATCAACAGCTACGTCGATCCATGGTCCTGTCGGCAGTTGCGTACTCCGGATTGGTTCTGGCGGATTACTCCTACTTGTGATTTGACATCCGTGACAAGTTTTAACAAATTTCTCTGCGTCTTTATCACAACCTGGCCACCATACCTTGGTCCTGAGGTTTTGCTTGGTACCAACAATACCTAGGTGTCCATGTGCTAAGGATACGATCTTCGGTCTCAATCTTTGCGGTATCACCAATCTGCAACCTCTTAATACACACTGTCCGATGCAACAAAGTTCGTCTCTAATGGGAATGTAAGCCTTGTGAGTACACTTGTCCCATTGTCCACTCTGTATGCATTCTCTTACTTTCATGAGTTCTGGATCACGTTCGGATTCTCTCTCGACTTCCTTCATAGTCACAGCTTTCGGTATCGCCTGAATAGCTACGAAGCGTACAAAGCTCTCTGTTTCTGTTCCCAATTCTGACTTGGATTGTGGACCACCATCCTTCACCAATCTGGACAGCGGATCTGCAATGTATGTTTTCCCTGCAATGTGGATTACTTTATATTTGTAGGGTTGTAGTCTGAGTACCCATCTTTCTATTCTGGCACATGGTTTGGATCTAGGTGCATAGATCACCTCTAATGGCTTATGATCTGTGATGAGTTCAAATTCAATGCCGTATAAATATGCATGGAACCTCTCACAGGCCCATACAAGTCCGAGTGCTTCTTTCTCTGTCTGAGAGTATCTTCTTTCCACATCTGATAACGATCTGCTGGCATAGGCAATGATTCTTGGTCCTCCATCATGCATCTGGACCAACACGGCTCCTAAACCAACCGGGCTGGCATCCGCTATGATTTTGGTTGATGCCGCCGGATCGTAATATCCAAGAGTTTTTGCAACTGTCAGGCTTTGCTTCAGCGCTGTGAACGCTTTCTTCTGCTCAGATCCAAAATGAAATGGTACACCTTTCCTGGTTAGTTTCCTTAGTGGTTCTGCCACTGTAACGAAATTAGGAATGAACTTTGCAGAAAAATTGACCAATCCCAGGAAACTCCTCACCTCTGTTGCGTTCTGAGGTGCACGTGCCTCTGCAATAGCTTTCACCTTGGCCTCTGCAGGGTTTAGTCCTTCCCGTGTAAGTCTGTGTTCCATGAAGTCCATTTCTGACACTTGTTTCCATTCACGGTAAGGCCTGCCTCCTGTAGTCTAGATAGTACACGCCTCAACCGTTTGACATGCTCTTCCTTCGTTGGTGCATGGACTATGATGTCGTCAGAAATGTTGGCAACTCCAGGAATGCCTTGAATCACTCGATGGATTTCATACTGGTAGATCTCCGAAGCTGCATTAATTCCAAATGATAGTCTCTTATAACGATACAATCTACAGTGAGTCACAAATGTTGTTACATCTCGGGAACCTGGATCCAGCTCTAATTGATGATAGCACCATTTCAGATCAATTTTTGAGAATATCTTACTGGTAGTTATTTCTTGAAGTATTTCCTCCACTGTTGGTATAGGGTGTCGTTCTCTAATTATAGCTTCATTGGCCATTCTCATGTCAACACATAGTCTTATGTCACCCTTTGGTTTGGGCACAATCACTATGGGACTGACCCATTGTGTCGAATGTTCCACGGTTCAATAATGTCTTGTTCGATCAATTCTTTAATTTTGGCTTCGACTTTCCCACAAAGTCCAAACAGAGTTCGGCGCATTGGTTGTGTCTTGGGTTTGACCGTTTCATCTACCGCTAGCTTCAATTGTCGACCTTTCAGCTTTCCTACTCCTTGGAAGACTGCGGGGAATTCTTGCTTCATATCCTCGTATGACTGAATTGAATTGACACAAGCTCCAATATGAAGTATTGCCAGGTCTTGCGCTGTGCTTCTACTCAGCAATGGTTCTCCCCTCTCTTCTATGACCATAAACTCTGCTTCAGTGTACTTATCTCCAGCTTCAACAGTTGCAGTAAAACATACAATGGTCTGCAATGGCTTGGTTGCTGTGTATGGATACAGTTTCTTGGAACTCTTCTTTGAGGTACAGATGATCTTTTTCCTTTTCAACTTCTCCCATAAATGTCGATCAATCACATTACTGTCACTGCCTGAGTCTACAATGACCTGCACTGTCACTCCATCAATGATCACTGGGACCTTCTCATGACGTACATCATTCAATGTAAATTGGTAACACCTCTGTCCCTCCTGGGTATCATCATCGTCACCGTCTATCTGGCGAATGGTGTCTTTCTTTCCAGGATACTTTCCTTTCCCCCAGGCTTTGCCTTTGGAAGTTGTACTCTTCCTCTTCTGGTCTGCATTGGACTTGCTTTTGCACTTCTTTGCAAAGTGGTCCTTACCTCCACACTTTCTGCAAACTTTGCCTTTGGCCGGGCAATATGGGTCTTTTCCAAAGTGACCTCGGTTTCCACATCGATAACACTCCACGTCCTGTGTCGACGTATATCTTGGCTGGTTATGGCGATGTGAGAGCCTCTTAATTTGCTGGCTTGAGTTGTCTTTCAGGGTCATGGTATGAAATTGCCCTTCAACAGCCTCTAATGCAGCAGCAATGGTTAAAGCATCGGTGAGTTCCAACTCACTCCCTCTTTCCAGTAGACGTCTTCTGAGTTTATCTGATCTACAGTGTTGTACGACTTGATCCAATAATTGGTTGTCCAAATCAGCTGGCATGTAATTGCATCCAACAGCTAGCTGGCGTAGTCTCGTCACGTACTGAGCAATTGTCTGGCCATCTTCTTGTCTCGTTCTCTGAAAAAAATGGTGTTGAAATGTAGTATTCGGTGTCACTACATAGTGTGCATTTAATGCATCTACAGCTTTCTTCCAGTATTCAAAAGTGTCTTAAATGTTTCCCGAACTGCGGGTCCTGCGGTGAAAAGAAGTAACGCCCTTCTCTGCGCTTTTTGTTCAACTGTACCGGTATCTAGAAATAGGCCACGACTGTCGGCGTAGGATTCAAATTCTTCCAGCCATGCCTTCCACTTCACACTTACAGTGCTTACATCACCCGTTGGGTCAAAATGAGCAATTCCACTATGTGTTAGAAAGTCACCGTCTGCCCCAGCCATGAGGAAATATTCCAGCCCCAAAAGTACTGAGTTAAAGAGAAAATTCTTATCACCTTGAAGTTGTCTGTAATCCTCTGTAATCTTCTTTAGTCTTTAATTTTCTTCAAGCTTATCCCATCCTCGTCGCCAATGTCACATTTGTGGCCCGAAATGTGAAGTTAATAAAACATCGAACGCAAGTTTTATCAGGTAAACTTCTCAGAGTCTTTATTTTTCCAGTTTCCTTTGTTCTCCTGCTTGTGCTCTTATCTCTCTCTCATACCACGTGACTTCCGGTACATCTCATACATATTCATTATCATAACAGGGTGTTTTTTTAAATTTACACAGTAGTGGGTGCCTGGAATGTATGGCCACACGTGGTGGAAGCTGTTACAACATTTAAAAAGTTTAGACAGGATACGAGAAATATTGAGAGTTATGAGTGTGAGGTAGGGAATGTTAAGATTTTTTTCAAATTTTATTTTATTGGCACATGTAAAAATTACATACAGAGCCAAAATTTCTATTTATCAAAATCAATACATACTTATGTATTGAAAAAGAAATAAGTTGATTATTATACAACAGAGTCAAAGCTGATAATTTACCCCTAGAGCCTGTCATTTTATTTTTCTTTATCCATAACTTCATTAAATGTTTTAGTATAGGCACATTATATTGTAACAAATTTATATTCCATCTAAACAAAAATTGATGTATTTCAAATTCAGAAATACTTGCATCTCAATTTTAGCCCAATGAGGAGGCAGTACCAAATCCATCAATGAACTAATAAATTTAAGTTGGGCTGCTTCATAATAATTTTGAAAATGTGGTAAACATAGTCCCCCTAACTCATATTTCCAAGTTAATTTATTCAAAGCTACTCGAAAATTTACCCCTCCATAAAAACTCCCTAACCATTTTATTCAAATCTCGATAAAAATTTTATCAAGTAAATACGGAATAGATTGAAACAAATATTGTATACGTGGAAAGATATTCATCTTAATTGTATTTATCCTACCCATTAAATTAATAGGTAAATCTTTCCATTTAATCAAATCAGTTTTAATTTTTTTCATTAATGGAGCATAATTTAATTTATATAAAGATTGATAATTAACATTCAAAATTATACCCAGATATTTAATTCGATCAGTCCACTTAAAATTAATAATATTCTTATAAACTGAATAATCTCCTTCACTTACTGATAATATTTCACTTTTTTCCCAATTAACTTTATACCCAGAAAGACATCCATATTGTATTAAACATTCCTTCAAGTGCAAAAGTGGCTGAGCTGGGTTTATTAAATACACCAATACATCATCAGCAAATAAATTAATTTTATACTCCTCATCTAAAACTTTCATACCTTGTATCTGTGTATTTTGTCTTATCAGCTGTGCTAAAGGTTCAATCACTAACGCAAACAAAGCTGGTGATAAAGGACAACCTTGACGAGTTGATTGAGTTAACTTAAAGGATTCCAAAATCAAACCATTCGTCAATACTCTAGCTACCGGTTTGCTATATAGAGCCCTAATCCAACCAATAAAAAAAGGACCAAACTTAAATTTCTCCAAAACTTTAAACAAAAAATTCCATTCAACTCTATCAAATGCTTTTTCTGCATCTAAGGATATCACCATCGGATGATCTGAGGATTGTCGAAATCTATTAATCAAACTAATCACACGCAAAATGTTATCTGAAGCATATCTATTCTTTATAAAGCCTGTTTGATCAATATGAATCAACTTTGGTAAAAATTTAGCCAATCTATTCACTAATATTTTAGCTATTATTTTATAAATCTACATTTAACAACGAAATTGGTCTATATGAAGATACTTTCAAAGGATCTCTATCTTTTTTAGGCATTACTGTAATTAAAGCACTTGAACAAGACTCAGGTAATTCATAATGCTCTCCATCTTGATGTAATACATCCCCAAACACTGTAGATAAATCATCATATAAAATTCAACCGAAAATCCATCATCACCAGGCGATTTACTGTTCGGCATTTCCAGCATAGCCATTTTAATTTCCGAATCAGTAAATGGTTTTTCTAACTCCTGTATATCTACATCCTCTAATATCAGTAAATTCAACTGTGATTTTAAAAAAATCAATCGATCCAGTTTCTTGTTTTCCTTCAGATGTATATAACTTTTTATAAAATGAATAAAATTCATCATTAATCTCATGAGGTTTATAAGTAATAAGAGAATTCCGTCTAATAGCATTAATAGTCCTTGAAATCTGTTCTTTCTTTAATTGCCACGCCAATACCTTGTGTGCTTTCTCTCCCCATTCGTAATACCATTGTTTAGTCCTATTAATCACACATTCAAATTGATAAGATTGCAAAGTATTATATTCCAATTTGAACCTAGATAATTCTATTTTCTGATTTTCTGTAGCATCTTTCTGAAATTCCTTTTCTAACTCATCGATCTGTTTCTCTAATTCAAGACTCTTATTTAATCGATTCTTTTTTATTTTAGAAGTATAACTAATTATTTGTCCTCTCAAATAGGCTTTCATAGCATCCCATAATACAAACTTACTTTGAACAGAATTAGAATTTTCTTTCAAAAAAATTAATTTGTTTTTTCAAGAAATCAATAAATTCCCTATTTTTTAACAACATTGTATTAAACGATAAGCCATTTGTATTTTCTCAGAAGTTACATATGTAAAATATAACAAAAAGTGATCTGAAATCACCCTACTTTTATATTCCGCTTGTTGTATTTTCCCTTGTAAATGTGCCGATACTAAAAAGAAGTCAATCCTCGAAAATGATTCATGTCTAGATGAATAAAAGGAGAAATCTTTCTCTGTCGGATTAAGACATCTCCAAATATCTACTAAATTAAGATCTTTCATCAACGCTTGGACCTGAATTGCCATCTTGGATTTCTTAACTTTCTTTGGAGATTTATCTAATAAAGGTTCCAAAACACAATTAAAATCACCACCAACTAAAATATTATCATTAGCCTGACCAAAACATAAAAATGCATCTGAAATAAATATTTCATCATCTGCATTTGGGGCATAAATATTAAGTAAAGTCCAAAATTCACTAAAAATCTTACAATTCAATTTAAGAATACATCCTGCCTTTTCCTCCATTGATTGTAATTCAAAAGATAAATTTTTATGTATCAAAATTGCTACACCTTTAGCTCTAGAATTAAATGAAGAAGAATATACATGCCCAACTCAGTCCCTCTTTAATTTCATGCTTTCCTTCACATTCAAATGTGTTTCTTGTAAAAAAGCAACATCAATTTTCATCTTCTTAATATACAGCAGGACTCGCTTATGCTTAATCGGACTATTTAATCCTCGAACATTAAAAGTCGAAAACCTCAACTTTGACATACCTACTATTATTATTAAATACCAGTAATATCTTAATAGAAAAACTCAAATCAACGTATATAGGCCCTCCAATAGAAAAAAAATCACAAATTAAAAACTAAAATGAAAATTAAAAAAAATAATAAAGAAAAAAAAAGAACCCCCCCCCCCAAAAAAAAACTACCAAAAGGTAGTAATCCCCTAAACAAAAATTGGGTGTGGGTCACCCACCAGTGGCTGATGACTAGTAAAGAACTTAGTGCACATCTCTCCCTCCCCAGCCAAGCAATAACATCAAAATATCATAATAACAAAAAAAAATAATAAAATCCTTCTTTTCATCCAAAAGATTCCAATCTCGGAAGATCCCATTTCAGAAGAAGTTGGACTCTTTCCATTCCCGTTTTTCCCATTTCTGCCCTTTCTTCCGTTTCCAGAACAACCAGATTTTTCTTTAGGAGATAATGGTGGACTACGTCTTTGTCCTCTTATATCTGGCAATGAATCAGCAAAAATCATTGCTTCATGTTCATTTTCAAAAAACCAAAATTGATAGTCTCCATAATACACCTTCAACACTGCAGGGTAGCGAAAAGTAGACTTATAACCTTTACGCCACAAAACTTCTTTAACTGGATTGAATCGACGTCGATGTTGAATAACCTCTTGACTCAAATCAGGATTAAAAAAAGACACTGCTATTCTGAATCAATAACGGAGTTTGTCGTTGTCTCACATTTTGCACTGCTAGTTGAAGTATTGCTTCTCTGTCCAAATAACTCAAACATCAAATTATTACCGGTCTCAGTGGTTGACCAGCTGAGGGTGTTCTTCTTAAAGCTCCATGGGCTTTTTCCAGTACCAGTCCCCCCGAGAAAAATTCTTGCCCTAATATTTGTGGGATTCAGTCTTTAAAGAAACAAAGAGGATCTTGTCCTTCTATACCTTCTGGCAAACCAACAATTTTCACGTTATTCCTTCTGCTTTAATTCTCCAAGTAATCTATTTTTCTTTCTAGCTCCTTCTCAAGTTCTCCTAGTTCTATGACTGATTTTTCCACCTTCAACACTTTTTCCGTGTTAGAAGTCACTTGTTGTTTATAGTCCAAAAAAGCAGTCTGAATTTTTAAAAATTCTTCATAAGATGCATCCACACATGCTTTAACCATATTTAATTCTGAACTTATACCAGCATTCATTTGAACCATCTCTTTCATTAAAGATGTCAACATAGGTTGAATAACTGCATTTAACTGCATACATTGTGAATCCGTAAATTTCAACTCTGCTCTCTCTGTCTGACATGGTTGCAGAACGAGGTAACTGCAGCTCCTGCTGCAATTCAACAGAAGACATTTTAAAAAATTTACTGCGGGTCTGGACTCCCAGTGACGGCACTCCGACTTCCTCTGGGAGTCACCACTGGATTCCCCCCTTATCTCGTTGTTTTTCCATCAATTCACGAAGATAAGCAATTTCTTCAGATTGAAGTGCTACCTGATGCATTTCCAACAATGGAGTCGTCTTCCTGCGTGCTCCTTCTGTTGAAATCGAAAGGCTTTCGAAATCAGGGTCCACTTCTTGGGAACACTCACCTTCTTCCAGAGAACGGGTAATTCCAGCACCATCCTTCACTTGGTGAGTAATAGACATTTTTTTTCAGCTCCCACAGGCAGTCTTTGAGGTTTAGACAATGAAGAAATTGAGCCTGGGGCTGTATCAAGTCGTCTAGGTCCCAAATCTTCAGCACTTTGAGAATGTAACTTCTGCACTTGAGGTTTAATCTTTTTACCATTAGTGGCCATAATAATTCCTTAATACTTTAAACTAAAATTTAAAAAAATTTAAACTTGAAACAAAGAGTTAAAAAACAGGTACTTAAAAGTCTGGCCAGAGAGGTCAAGATTACATGTCTTGACTCTACGCCATCTTGCCACACCCCCCCACCCCCTGCAGCATTTCACGTCAGGCCTTCGCCTGGAGGCTGGCTACAAGAGCGGTTTGAAAACTTAAAACTTGCCTTTCAGACAGCAGCCCTAAAAGGCTGCTCCAGTGTCGCATTCATATCGAAAGGCACCTTGTAGCGCCCTTCGGAGCCGATGGAAGCGGGGTAACTGGTGCCGTAGCGCCACCCGTCATAAATATGCAGCAGAGCAATGGCTGTCTTCCCTACCCATAATCCCCCACGTAGCTGGGACTGCTCTTTGATTCCCAGAACAGTTCCAGCTGCATGGGGGTTATGGGTAGGGAAGGCGGCCATTGGTCTGCCCTGAAGGCCGAAGCGGCCCGTTTGAGGCTGTCACAGCTTGCACCAGACAGCACCCGATGGCTCCCTCCTTGAGGGGGTCATAGAGGGAGAGGGGGGGATTGGTGAGATGGATCGCAGGCTGACAGGATCATCAGCCCGCCCCTAACCAGCCGCTTGCAACGGTGGTTGAAGAGCGCTGCGCTCCACCGATTATCCTTCCCCGAGAAGGGTTGGAATCCGTCCCTCAGCCAGCCACAGCGCATTCAGAGGGGTAAGTCTTTAGACGAAGAACCTCCGCCTTTACAGACAGGTGTTTTCCCTGCTTGATGGTGCCTTTAGCCTCACCCTGCTACAAGTGTTCCCCATGTCTAATCCATCCATTTCAGATTTGTCCTACTGTGGGTGCTGCTGAGCATTTCCAATAAGTTATTTCAATTGACCAGCATCAATGGTTTTTGAATTTTTCTTCCATTGCACAAAATGTTTGAAATAAGACTATAGGCTGTAAGGTAGATGACTAATAAGAATGGAGTGTAATATCACTGGAGGTGTATGTGGAGCCACGAAGCAGAGAAGCCTGCTCTTTCGCCTTTCCTTTTTGTGCTGGCCATCAAGTACCAATCCACACTGATCCCATTCCATTGCCTTTTGTACCTATCCATTTCTTTTCTTTGGCTTGGCTTCACGGACGAAGATTTATGGAGGGGGTAAAAAGTCCACGTCAGCTGCAGGCTCGTTTGTGGCTGACAAGTCCGATGCGGGACAGGCAGACACGGTTGCAGCGGCTGCAGTGGAAAATTGGTTGGTTGGGGTTGGGTGTTGGGTTTTTTCTCCTTTGCCTTTTGTCAGTGAGGTGGGCTCTGCAGTCTTCTTCAAAGGAGGTTGCTGCCCGCCAAACTGAGGCGCCAAGATGCACGGTTTGAGGCGATATCAGCCCACTGGCGGTGGTCAATGTGGCAGGCACCAAGAGATTTCTTTAGGCAGTCCTTGTACCTTTTCTTTGGTGCACCTCTGTCACGGTGGCCAGTGGAGAGCTCGCCATATAACACGATCTTGGGAAGGCGATGATCCTCCATTCTGGAGACGTGACCCACCCAGCGCAGCTGGATCTTCAGCAGCGTGGACTCGATGCTGTCGACCTCTGCCATCTCGAGTACTTCGACGTTAGGGATGAAAGCGCTCCAATGGATGTTGAGGATGGAGCGGAGACAACGCTGGTGGAAGCGTTCTAGGAGCCGTAGGTGATGCCGGTAGAGGACCCATGATTCGGAGCCGAACAGGAGTGTGGGTATGACAACAGCTCTGTATACGCTTATCTTTGTGAGGTTTTTCAGTTGGTTGTTTTTCCAGACTCTTTTGTGTAGTCTTCCAAAGGCGCTATTTGCCTTGGCGAATCTGTTGTCTATCTCATTGTTGATCCTTGCATCTGATGAAATGGTGCAGCCGAGATAGGTAAACTGGTTGACCGTTTTGAGTTTTGTGTGCCCAATGGAGATGTGGGGGGGCTGGTAGTCATGGTGGGGAGCTGGCTGATGGAGGACCTCAGTTTTCTTCAGGCTGACTTCCAGGCCAAACATTTTGGCAGTTTCCGCAAAGCAGGATGTCAAGCGCTGAAGAGCTGGCTCTGAATGGGCAACTAAAGTGGCATCGTCTGCAAAGAGTAGTTCACGGACAAGTTTCTCTTGTGTCTTGGTGTGAGCTTGCAGGCGCCTCAGATTGAAGAGACTGCCATCCGTGCGGTACCGGATGTAAACAGCGTCTTCATTGTTGAGGTCTTTCATGGCTATCCATTTGCTCATACAGTAAAACCTCTGGTATCCAGCACCTATGGGGATTGTTAGATGCCGGTTAAATATATTATACGGTTGCTTGAGACTTGCTCTTACAATGCCTAATTAATACACCTGCATTAAGAATAAACAGTGTAAAAGATAAAAAATACTATCCTGTATTTGCACTGAACAAACTTCACTTGCATGAATAAATAAACCATAAAGTATTTTACTTTATTTTCAGTCACATTGATTTAACCGTTGTTGCACCTGCAGGTTCCTCCCCCTCCACAGAGCCACCCGAAAGACTAACAATATCATTATAGATAATGAATTCCCCTCCTCCCCCAAGTTTACAGATAAAGCCTCTGACCAGGGTGACTCTCTTACTAATCAGGGATAAGGAGACATTTTAAGAGAGTCACCCCAATAGCGAGTGGCATCATCCAGCTCTTCGTCCTAGGTGACGCCATTGCTGTTTCATACAACTCTATTCAAACAGCTGCTAAGAGGTTTATGTGTTACTTCAGAGAATATCTATAATATTAAATACATTTTTCCCCCTATTAACTACCACCACCCAGGCCACGCCCTCTTCACTCTGCTACCATTGGGGATAAAGGTACAGGAGCCTAAAGACGAGCACTCAACAACACAAGGACAGCTTTTTCCCCGCTGCCATCAGATTCCTCAATAAATGAACCAAGACACTGCCTTTTCACGTGCTTTTAAAAAATTTATTGTAAGGTGGTTTATATGAATGTTTACACTTTGACGCTGCTGCAAAACAATGAATTTTGTGACTTGTTCATGACAATAAATTCTGATTCTGATATTATTTATTTTCATCTTTAATTTTTTTTGCCAGTTGCTTGAATTCCGATACCAAGGGTTTTACTGTGTATTATGGGAATGTCTCCTCCACCAATGTCTCAGGTCTTGAATTCCACATTCCAGCCACCCTTTGCATGAAAAATAATTATTTACTGCATCCTCTTGGAATATAACCTTTATCAAAATCCTTCATAACTTTGAATACATCTATCAGGGCTCCCTCATCCTTTGTCACTCCCAAGAAAGCAAGCCCAGTTTTGTTCCTTTTCTCCTCGTAATTGAGAAGCGCTTCCCAGGCAACGTCTTGGCGAGTCTCTTCTGCACCCTCTCCAGAGCCATCATGCCCTTGCTATCCTGTTGGCACAGCACCCAGAATTCTAAGTGTAGCCTCAATTTTTTTTGTATAACCTGCATCTTAACTGCTATTGTATTCTGTGCCCTGGCTCGAGAAGGTGAGAATCCTGAACACCTTCACTACTCTGCCATATTCAGCACTCAGGTTTCCTTGTTTTTTTCAGTCCTCTCAAAAGCTCTGCCATTCAATATAATGTCCTACCTGAGATGATCTGTCATCATCCATAATTTTGCACTTACCGGTATCAAGATTGCGCTCGATTATATCATTGCTCTGCCTCATTTGTCAACCGAACACCATCTTCCTGTGACAATCCTTGCAATCTACTAACCCAATAATTGCAGTGAGGCATTGGATCTGCCTCTCCTCTCTCTTCAGATAGCTGAACCAGGCTTGTGTCAGCCAGAGGAATGTTGTTGATGGTAACAAAGGAAGAAAGATTGTGAAAAAAGCCAAAGATGTTGGCTTTAGTTTTTGCAACATCCAACTGGAGGAAGTTGTGACTCACTCTTTAGTTGATGTTAAATAAACTGTTTGTCAGAACTTAGAGGTCCAAGGAAATGCTGGAGCTCGTACAGAAAGCAACCACTCCTTTGTTAAGGAAGGATGTCACTGGGAACAGCAGTATTAACATAAAGAGAAAGAGCTGGAGTTGTGAAGGAAGTGACATTGGTGAAGATTTGTTGGCTGTGATCCAGTGAGGCTGAATAGAAACCCAGACCCGTGTAGCTGGACATGGAGGGAAGGAACAGACTACAGGGGGCATGAAGTTGGGGGGGGGAGGTAGAAGAATACAAATGTGATTTTTTTTAAAAAATATTTGGTCCATAATTAACTACGGCTAGTGCAGAAACAAAATTCAAAGTCAAACTAATGTGCACGGTTAATTTCTTGCTATTGTGATAAGTATCAGTCATTTGATTTTTGACACTTTTTCATTTTGCTTTACAGGAAAAGTGAAAAATAAACCTAATTTAAAAATATCCGATGAAGTCTTCAAACAGCCAGTTACCAGCCCAACGTAAGAGAACCTATCACTAAACTGGATTTGCATGCCTACTTGTCTGTTTCTGTCTTTGTGGCCTTGTGCATTGAAAGGAAAGTAACAGAACTCCATCCGATGTCTTTGCAGAGAAAGGCACCAACCAGCAAAGTCGTTGAATTGTTTCTAATCCCGTATACAAAGACAGAGAGTGATAAGCTGTGCAGTGGCAGTATGATTATCATTATCAATTAGAGCAGTAACTATTACAGCACCAGCGTCCTGGGTTCGAATCCACTACTGTGTCAAGGAGTTTGTTCATTTTCCCCGTGACTGCATATGTTTCCACTAGGTGCTCCGGTTTCCTCCCACGTTCCAAAGGTGTATGGGGCTGGTAGGTGCAATTGGGCGCCACTGTTTCATCAGCTGCTTGGGCCTTCTCCTGTATTGTATTTTTTTTTAATTGAAAGGTTACTTTTGAATACCAGACAGGCAGCTCACAAACAGTCGCACACTGTGGGACCATTTTGGATCCTCAAAAAAAGTTGTAGAAAATGGTAGTGAGATTAATCGTGATAATGGTAGCATTCGCGTAATGGGGAAAATCAATTTTAAATTTTAAATCAAATTGACAGCAGCGCTCCAATGGGAATCCGTCACTCCATTCATAGCCCCGTAATTGGGCCTGCTCAGGAATGGTCCCCCTCTCCCTGTCCATGTTGGTACCAGCCTGTCCTGCTAAAGCTGTCCCTCTTGCTGCTATCTGCCCCACAAAATGCTCAGTGTGGTTCCATTGGCCTCTCCACAACACATTAGTCACTCTGACAAGAATATATTGGGGGAGGTGGGGTGTGGTTTGTACATGTGTGAGAAAACATGAGAGAGAGAGAGAGAGAATGTGAACAGGCTAGGCTTTTAAAGATAACAAGTTTATTTTCATACACATTGTATAGTGTACATTATCCCTGAAGTGTTTACTTTCTGCATATGAACAGATATTTATATCTTTTTTTTTTCTTTGGCTTGGCTTCGCGGACGAAGATTTATGGAGGGGGTAAAAGTCCACGTCAGCTGCAGGCTCGATTGTGGCTGACAAGTCCGATGCGGGACAGGCAGACACGGTTGCAGCGGTTGCAGGGGAAAATTGGTTGGTTGGGGTTGGGTGTTGGGTTTTTCCTCCTTTGTCTTATGAGATAATAAATACATCAGGTAGATAATAAGCATTAACTTCAGTAATCGTAGGGCAAAAATGTTACTTGGGTAGTGCAGACTGTCCTTGATTAAGTTCAGGAGCCTAAAACTTGGTTTTTTTGCAGGGGGGGGGGTTGACTATTCTTGAATCTAGACATGCTGCTTTTCAGTCTTCAGAACCTTCTGCCAGAAGGTAACAGTGAGAAAATGTTGCGACCTTGGGGGGTTGGTGGAGGTCCTATGTAATATTGTTCCTGAGAGACATGAGACTGCAGATGCTGAAACCTGGAGCGAAAAGCTATGTGCTGAAGGACCTTGCTGCATTGACCTGCCCGTTCTTGACTCAACTTGCCAGGTTCCTCCAGCAGGTTGGTGAAAGAAGTCTAATATTGCAAGATGTGAATGTTGCTGAGAACGATACCCACAGACACACACTGCCTGGGATAAGAGAAATATTGGAAAGGAAATGGGGCTGGAAGCAACTATATAATGTGAGGAGAGGGGATAATGATCAGGCTGGTAAAAATGGGTCAAAACTAATTAGTCAGTGGCCAGGAATATGGTCAGTAAGGTTTGAGTCATTTGACGGTTGACTTGATTTAGTATTAGATGCTGCATCAAAACTTTTGTTGTTTTAGAGATACAGCATGCTAACAGGCCATTTTGGTCCAAACAGCCCAAATTACCCCGAGATTTCTTGAAGGGTGGAGAAAACCAGAGCTCCTGGAGGAAACCCATACAGACCCGGGGAGAATACACAAACTCCTTCTAGACAGTGGCAGATTCTGCCCTTTGAGTTTATATGTATCATTCAATGTTTTTATCCAGTTATGTTGGATATGACTCATCATTCTTAAGGGGCTATGAATGATAGATTCTGGGTGGATATTTGTCCTTCCATTTTTACCTTTGTGGAATAATTTCCTAATCACTGAAATCAGTTTCGTGGAACTGTCATGGTTTAACCATGATGGTTTAACCGTCTTTAAAACAGTACTTACTGGTAATTTATCTTGGGTAAAGAAATAGATCGGAACTGCCGCTGACTATTTAAAAACATTCTGCAATCCCTAGCAATCTGAAACATTTTCATATTACCAAATTGTATTCTTAACTGCCAATTTGTTCAGTTTCTCCGCACTAAATCTGCATTTCTGCAAGGCTGCTTTTTGACCATGGGTAGTGTCATGTTTTTGGCTAATGTCACTAATTTTTATATTTTCTATATCTAATTCTGTAAAAGATCCACATACCTTTAGAAGCATTACAGCAGATCTGTTATCTTTTGCTGATTTTCATTCACTTTTTCTCCATTTGTTTGGTCAACATTTGCCAAATTCTGCCAATCCTCAGGCTGACTTCTCTTCTTCACAGCTTTGTCGGCCTTTTCTGATAATCTCTTTAACTGGCTGGTATTTCATTTCTGGGAATATATGTCTATTATAAATTAATCATTTTAAAAATGTTTGGCCTTGCTTATCTGCCATTTTTTTAAAAATTTGATTTCTCAAATTTCTTGCCAGCTCATCCTTCACACTTTTGCTTAAGTTTGTTTTATTGTAAGTCAAGATTTTGCATTTCATTGACTAAATAATTCTGAAAATGGATGTGAAATTCTATAGCATTGCCTGCTTTGAGACATCTTTACAAGAGATTTAACTATTCTTATATCATTTCACAGTACTAGATTTGAAAGAGGATGTTTCTCAGTTGTTTTCTTGATGTACTTATCTAAAATCTAGTGATTATATTTGGTAAATTCATCTTCCACACTTATCTAGACTTTCAGTTGTCTGATGCATATTCTTTCTGCAATAACTGAATGAAATTATATCAATGTTAATACTTGTGATTGATGAGACAACAAATTGACATGTACATTTGTTTTAGTTGTGCATGCCAGTGGAAAAATGATGGTTTTAAAGAAAAAAATGTGGATTTTCTGTGCCCCACTGTCACATGGGACATGTTGGCTTTGAAATCCAGACCCTCCAGTACTCAGCCTTGTGCAGCACAACCTTCCCTGTACTTCATCAACCTGCACTATTTAAGCAAGGCTTGTTACCTGAGTGGGTAGTTAGTGGGTGGTGTGCCACTCTATAGCAACCAAAACTGAAGGATTTGGGATTCGAGCCAATATCCCCTGCATAATGGTCTGCATAAGGGGTCTTTTTCTAAAGCCACCAGTTTCCTGATAGTGCTGCCCTGAACTAACTTGTTTCATTTGATTTGTAAGGTAGAAAAAAGTTTGTGCATCCCTTTCTCCATTGTGTGGCAGGAGCAGGAGAGAGAGCCACTACTTCAGAACTGATGGAAATACTTCCCCTTCTCCCTTTCTCGTTCTGGCTTTCATCAAGGAAAACCTGGAACGGACATGGACTTGGTGCCAAATCAGTCAGGGTCCCAAATAAATTCACCCGCAAGTTCCAAGACCTTGGGCTCAGCACCCACCTCTGCAACTGGATCCACGGCTTCTTGTCCTGCATCCAATCGACAACCTCTGTGATCGCTCTTAACCCCTGTTCTATACTCCCTGTACAATCGTGACTGCTTGGCCAGGCACCGCTCCAATTCCACCTGTAAATTTGTGGAATGGCAACTAGTGGAACGGGGAATCGGTGGCTTAGTGCCAGGATAATAACCTCTCTCTCATTTTCAAGACTAAGGAGTTGGTCAGGGATTTCCGGTGGTGCTCGTTCCTGGATCTGCATCAACAGTGCTGAAATGGAGACATTAGACTAGGAGGGCCTGTTCCTGCGCTGTGGTGTTCACTGGTTCTATGTTTTAGGGAAAAATACCTCTAATGACTTGCTCTAATCTGACCACATCAATGCGATGGCCTGGAAGGTAAACTAAGGCCTCTAATTCCTCAGAATCCTGAAATTTGACATGCTATGTATGTCCATCAGCAACTTCTCCAGGCTAACTGTATGGGAATCAGTTCTCCCATACAGTTGGGTTGGGTTAAATGGCAAGGGTAAAAAGACACTTGGCAGTTTCATACTGATTTCCAAACACGAGCCAGAAAAGGCTTGTCAGAGGGCAATGTTATGGTAGTCCTGGGGGATTTTAACGTGCAAGTAGATTTGGAAAACCAGGTTGGGGCTGGATCGCAAGGAATAAAATGTGTAGAATGCCTACGATGGCATTTTGGAGCAGCTTGGTTTTTTTTTAAATTTTTTATTTTTCACACCATAAACCACATTGATGAACCCATTAAGTTATTGGCTGCGCTGGATTGGCTGCTGTGCAATACACCAGAGGTGATTAGAGAGCTTCTGGGTGAAGAAACCACTAGGGGGCAATGATCTCAATATGACTGAGTTCACTTTGAGATTTAAGAAGGGGAAACTAAAGTCAGATGTGTCGGTATTTCAGTGGCGTACAGGGAATGACAGCGGCATGAGAGCGGGACTGGCCAAAGTAAATTGGAAGGGGGTACCAGTCGAGAAGACGGCAGATCAGCAATGGATGGAGTTTCTGCAAGAAATGAGGAAGGTGAAGCTAAATATCAAAAAAGAGGAAATATTCAAATGGGGAAAATGTCACGTCTGTGGCTGGAAAGACAAGTCAAAGCCGACATGAAAACAAAAGAGAGGGTCTACAACAAAGAAAGAATTAGTGGGAAGATAGAGGATTGGGAAATTTTTTAAAACTTCCAAAAGGTAAGTACAAAAACTCATAAGGAGGGAAAAGTATTAAAGTAGGCTCACAAACATTGTCAAAGAGGGTACAAAAAGCTCTTTCAAGTACATTACCAGTAAAAGAGAGGATATAGGACCATTAGAAAATGATGCTGGAGAAATAATAATGAGAAGCAAAGAGATGGCAGAGGGAGTAAATGAGTATTTTGCATAATTTTTCACTGTGGAAGGCATTAGCAATGTGCCAGGTGATGAAGGATATCAGGGAAGGGAAGTCAATATTTCAAGGGAGAAAACGTTCAGAAAGCTGAATGGAGGCTAGATAAAGGAGACGTAATGGATATTCTGCATTCGGATTGTCAGAAAGCCTTTGACGGGATCCCTAATTACAGGATAAGAGCCAATGGTATAACAGGAAACATGCTAGCATTGGATGACTGGCAGGAAGCAGAGAGCTGGAATACAAGGATCATATTCTGGTTTGGCTGTGATTTTTCACAGGCGTCAGTGTTGGGGCCACTTTTTTATGTGTTCAGATTTATTGTCAGAGTACATACAATCCTGAGATTCCTTTTTCCTGTGGCCGTGCCAGAATAACCGCTAAATGGTAGTGCAAAAAATAGTGTACACAGTGTGAACATGTAAACAACCAAAAGAGCTGTAAACAGATAACAAATGTAAACAAACTGTGCAATATAGGGAGAGAGAGCAAAGGAAATCAATAAAGTGCACGACTCCTTAAATGAATCCCGGATTGAGTTTGTCGTTGAGGAGTCTGACGGTGGAGGGGTAGCAGCTGTTGCTGAACTTGGTGGTGTGAGTTTTGCGGCACCTACACCTTTCCATATGGCAGCAGCGAGAGCAGAGCATGTGCTGGGTGGTGTGGGTCTTTGATGATAGCGTTCCTTGTAAATGTACTCAATAGTGGGAAGGGTTTTGCTTGTGATGTCCTGGGCTGCGTCCACTACCTTTTGGAGGGCTTTATGCTCCAGGGTATTGGTGTTCCCATACCAGACCATGATACAGCTGGTCAGCACACTTTCCACACACCTCTGTAGAAATTCACCAGGGTTTCTGATGTCACACCAAACCTCCGCAAACTCCTGAGGAAGTAGAGGTGCTGGCGTGCTTTCTTCACGATGCCATTAGTGTGTTGGTATGTTGTATATTAATGGTTTGGATTATGGAATGTATGGGCTTGTGGTCAAGTTTGCAGGTGATATGAAAGTAGGTGGAGGTGAAGATAGTGTTGAGGAAACAGGAAGGCTGCAGAAGGACTTGGACACATAGAAGAATGGACAGAGAAATACAATGTTAGAAAGTACAGTCATGCACTTTGGTAGAAAAAAAAATAAACTGGCAGGTTATTTTCTAAATGGGGAGAAAATTGAAAAAAGCAGGTGAAAAGGGACCTGATGAAGGAAATGCCGTAGATATTGTCTATGTGGACTTTACTTAGACAAGGTCTCATATGAGAGGTTGGTCAGGAAGGTTCAGTCGGGCAGAAAGTGGAAGTGGATGATTTGCCTCTCTGGACGCCTGTGACTAGTGGTGTGCCTCAAGTGCTGCATTCACTTTGTTTTTCATCCAGATCATTGATATAGTTGTCAGGGCTGTAAATTGTATCAGCAAGTTTTCAGGTGGCACAAAGATTGGAGGTGTAGTGGGCAGTGAGGAATGTGTTCAAATCTTGAAAAATGGCTGCAAAAGGAGATGGAATTTTATGCAAACAGATGTTAAGTGTTGCACTTCAAAAGGATAACCAAGGTAGGGGATGCCCGATAAATGATAGCACACTGAGAAATACGGTAGAACAGAGAGATCTGGGAATACAGATACATAATTCCCTGAAAATGGTGTCACAGATAGATGGGGTTGCAAAGGGAGCTTTTGCCACACTGGCCTTCATAAATCAAAGCATTGAGTACAGGAGTTGGGATGTTATGGTGAAGCTGCATAAGACATTGATGAGGCCAAAATATTAGCTGCAGTTTTGGTCACCTAATTCCAGGAAGGATATTATTGATTGAAGGAGTTCAGAGGAGATTTACAAGGATGTTGCCGAGACTTGAGTTCCGGGGAAAGGTTAATCGGGCGAGGACTTTATTCCCTGTAACACAGAAGAATAAGAGGAGATTTGATCGTATGTAAAATTATGATGGGTAGAGTTAGTTTTTCTACTGAGGTTAGGTGAGATTTTTTTAAAAATTAGAGGACATGGGTGAAAGGGGAAATGTTTGAAGGGAACATTAGGGGGAACATTGAACGAGCTGGCAGCTGCATTGTTAAATGCAGGCTCAACTTTGACATTTAAGAAAAATTTGAACGGGTACATGGAAAGCAGGGGTATGGAGGGATAGAGAATGGGTCCAGGTTAGTGAGATGAGGCATAAAAATAGTTCTGCACAGACTAGAAGGGCCGATGGACCTGCTTTATGCTGTTGCTTCTATGGTTCTAGGTCTGCAAGAGACTGCAGAGCATTGTGAATACAGCCGAAGCCATCAAACTTGCCCCTACCCCCTTCATCAATATCATTTGCATCACCTGCTGCCCCAGAAAAGCAGCCTGCATATTAAGAGAGAGTGAATGTGTGAATGAGAGATGGAGAAATATTTCCATCAGTTCTGAAGTGGTGACTCTGTTTCTTCTCCTGCCACACCTGTTGGGAAGAAGATCTCACGAGCGTGGAATCATGCACTGACAGATTCCAGTACAGTTTGTTTTCCTGCCGTTAACGTATTCTTGAATGAACCTCGCACCAGTAAAAATAATATTGCTTTTGCTATGTTGAAACTGAATCTCTACTGTACTTTTTACTGTGCTACTATGTATGGGTTGACTAGTTAGACTGCTTACAAAAGAAATGTCACATTGGTCGTGGGAACACAGAACCAACGCCCCAACACAAGAACTGCGGATGCTTGAAGGTGGGAGTGAGCAAAGGGAAGCTGGGGACTCAGCAGGTTGTGCAGCATCTGTGGAGAGAAATGGGTCAGGACCCAAAAATATTCAGGACTCAGTATAGGGTTCCAGCCCAAAACATTGACTGACCATTCTCTCCATGGATGCTGCTTGGTCTGCTAGTTCTCCCAGCTTCACATTGTTCTCTTATAGAGGTCCTACTCCAAACTACCTTGCCGTATTTGTACAAAATGTAATCTTGGAACCGATTTATAGAACTGTGTGTTACACGGCAGGGTGAAAGATACTGGAGGATGCCCAAAGGAGTGGAATTGGAGGCATACAGAAGATTTGACCATTTTAGTTTGGGAGGAGATTATATTTTCACCTGGGAGAGGTTTTTTTGTCAAAGAACTGGTGATTCAAACAACAGCTCTCCATTCACCTTCTTAAAGTCCATTTTTTTTACACATATAACTATCTGACCCCAGTCAAACTTTTCCTCCCTCTGCCCGAGCATCTCTCTGCTTCTGGCGCAGATGGCAGGCTATCAAATGTGAAAAGCCTTGTTCAGATCCAAGGACACCAGCACAACTGTACAATAGAATGAGAGACCATTTTGGTTACTTGGATGCATGTGAATTTTGATGCCAGTATGTTCTTAACAGCTGATATACAAAATGATGCAATCCTGAGTCGCATGTCGATTGTTGAATGCATATGACAATAAAATCGTTATCCAAAATGAACCAAACGAGGGCTCCATATGCCTTTGGAATGCATTATTTTTATCTAGAGTTGGTAGGTGAATTGGTCACATGGGTGCATTTGGGCGGCACAGGTTCAAGGGCCAGAAAAGCCCTGTTGTTTTCTCTAAATTAAATGAAAACAGTATACCTGTACTTTAAATTACAAAGAGATCATAAATACATAAAGGTAGGTAGGAAATATTCACTGTTTCCAAAGTGCAAGAAAAAAAAATTGTGTTATAATAGTACAGACAGCCTGCTTGTGCTTTCAGAGTAGTTTATGATTAGTGTAATAAGAGGAAGTTCAGGAGACTGATAGACACTGTTCTTGAACCCAGCTGGAGGTACCCAAAGGTAGCAATGAGAAGAAGTTGTGACCAGGATGGTGGGGACCCTTTATGATGTTGGGTGCCACTTTGGGGCACTGCCTCACATTGATGAGAGAGGTCTGTCAATGGAACAACTGTCAAGCGAAGTTGGAATGAATGCATACATCATCACACTATTCCATTGATCAAGCCATTCATCTGATTTACCATTCAGTCTGTTCCCCTCTCTAAAAATGCAAATTTGATCATCATTGGCCAACTATTCTCCAGTTGGTTCTTCCAGAGAACCCTCCTGCAAACCACAAGCAGAACTATTTTCTTCGCTGAGTTTGACTCTGAACTCTCCTAGCCTTGAAATCAACACACTATTCTAGATTAATTGAATAGCAATCTATTGGAAACCAGAGGCTCATTCTAATTTCCAAACAATGGCCTAAACCAAGTTCAAATTGTTCGGGGTACGAAGCAGAGAATTTTCCCAGTCTAAAATGATTCACTTCTCTACGATAAGGTGTGTTCATCTGGTGAATAGGGCAGTTGTATTTTGGCTCTCTTAATTTTTTTACATTTTGAGATTCTCCAGAGCATAGTCACCTAATTTTACCAAGCAGTTTTGCATATTGGATTTGGGTGATCAGCAGGTCATGCTGCATCCAGAGGATGTAAAGGGCCCGAACCCATTGTCAGGCTTCACACTAAAATCAGTCTTCTTTAAAAATTCCTTTGATTCAGGTTTTATATCCTTGTACAGGTGTCTAACCTTGTATCTGGGTTCTGAAAATCAGTAACCTCCAAAAACTGCCACCTTTTTCAGTAGATGAGATCTGCTCATCAAAGATGGAGTTTGACACCAAACATGACCCAACGCGACCCTCAACTCCCGTGTATCCTGTCGCATTCCGTGTTGCTAGTTAGTGGTATCATTATTCCCTATCGAGCATAACCCTTGCTCAACACATATTGGAATATTCCATGTTGTTCTGCTACTTTATAAGTGCCTCTGAATTGCCTTATACTGGGTCCCGTCCAGTATCACAGAGCTTTCAGTCAGCCCAGTGGCAGTGGCTCAATGGCTGTTGTCACTACCCATAATCCCCCATGCAGTTGAAACCGCTGTACCAGTGCAGGGGAACTGAGAAGGGGGCAGTTCCCCTGGCGCTGGTACAGCGGTTTTTGGGGAGAGGGGAAGGGATGGAGTCATGACTTGGGCAGGCGAGGGGGGGATGAGAAAGACGGCAGCACGACGCGGCTGTGCAGAGTGGGGGGAGAGACAGCAGCGTGGCGTGGGCAAGCAAGGGGGAGAGATGGCAGCACGATTGAGGGTGGGGAAGGGGGAGAGACAGCAGCATGACTCGGGCGGGCGAGGGTGGGGGGGAGGCGGCAATGCAACTTGGGCGGGTGAGCTTAAGAATTGAAAATGCTGGAATCTTGGCTGAACAAAGGCAGGACTCAGCAGGTCAGACAGCATCCATGGAAGAGAAATAGTAAAAACACAGAAATGCTGGAGGAACTCGGCAGGTCTCGCCACATCCATGGGAGGTAAAGATATACAACCAACGTTTCGGGACTGAGGCCTTCAAAGCTGAGCAAAAACAAGGCAGGCACCTGAGTAAAAAGGCTCATGAGAAGGATAGAAAGGGCAAGGGCATTCGGTTGATCCACAGTGAAATCTCTTTGAGGGATGCCTACTTTGAAAGCCTCTTTCGCTGCTCCTGCTGCTGCTCTCGAGCTATATGGCCATGTACTCACCCAGACTCTCTTCCACAGGCATATCTCCTTCCTGGCTACTGTCTCACCTTTTGCCTGCTGGACTGTGATCCTCCCCTGCTCATTCTTCCCTCCTTCTTCCTGCTTTGTGCTCATATCTTGAAGAAGGGCTCAGGCCTGAAACATATATATCTTTTCCTCATTTGGACGCTGCAAGATCTGCCAAGTTCCTTCAGGATTTTTGTGTTTTTACTGCAATCACAGGATCTGCAGACTTTCGTGATTCACTCCATGGAGAGAAATGGGCAGTCGTCGTTTTGGGTCGGGACTCTTGTTGAAATTAAAGTGAAAGCAATAGAAAAGTTGCAAGTACAGTACAACTCTTGATTATCCAAAATGGTCAGGACTGGGCCTATTTAGGATAAAATAAATTTTTTTTCGAAGAACTGGTCTTTTTTTTAAAAAAAACAGTAGCCACAGCAAAGTACCTGTAACAGTGTTTATACAACAACAAACAATGAGGGAAGACTTTGAAAGCATTAAAAATAATGTTTAATTCTCACCAAAATATGCTCACCACCACCGATCACCAACACCTCCCACGTGTGCCTCCCCTCCCCCGAGGCCTGCCGCTGCCGCCGGGAGCCTGAGGTCCCCGGTCAGTTCAACTCCGAAAAAATTTTTGGATAAATGAGTGTTTCTGATTTGTTCGGGATATCCTGAAATTTTTTTTTAAAATTGGATAATTGAGGATTTTGGAGAATCCAATTTCGGATAATTGGAGTTGTACTGTAGGGTTGTCATAGCAGTTAACACAATACTGTCACGGCACCAGTGATCCGGGTTCGAATCCACTGCTGTCTGTAAGAGGTTTGTACATTCACCCTGTGACTGCATGGGTTTCCTCCCTCATTTAAAAGATGTAGCGATAGAAGGTTAATTGGTCACGGGTGTGATTGGGTGGTGCTGCCTCATGTACTGGAGGGGTTTGTTGCAGGGCTGTAACTCTACATTAACAGGCAAGAGGTAATAGCTGGGGATACAGGTGGGGGAGTAGAAGAGGAAGTGAGGGGGAGAGGGCTAAGGACTGGAAGAAGTGGGGGAGAGGGCTAAGGACTGGAAAAGAAATGAGAGCAGTGGAGAGCTGGAGGAAAGCAGACAGTGGAACCAGGTCAGGAAGGCGATTACCTAAGCCTGGAAAATAAAATACTTTTGCTGTTGGGTTCTTGGCCACACAAGAGGAATCTAGTATGTTTTAATTAAACCTACTAAAATCCCTTCCAATGGTGCTTCATAAATAAGAACTTTCACTTGACAATTTTTTTTAACCTTTCAGAAGCTTTTGCTGATCTAGGTTCAGTGGCACACTAGAGCTCTTGATGCCTTGATGTGTATATTACTGGATTGCTTTCATGTGAGATGCAACTCTCCCTTCTGTATAATGCGTTGGCATTTGAGTGGCAATTTTGTGTGAGCTGGGAATGCTCAGCTGTTGAGAGAGGTTTTGGAGAATCAGGGATGTATGGAGATTGGGTAGGAAAGTGTCCTTGAAGATGAGCTGTGATCCCATTGAAAGGGGAACCAGTTTGAAGCCCAACGTTCAAGGTCATTATCATCTGACTATACATATACAACCATACAAAGCAATGTTTTTCCGGTCCGTGGTGCATGCACATACACCCATGTCTGTACGCACGTGTTCTTGTGCAGTACCTTCCAGCAAAACCCTCACAGTTGCCAGTTGAGCACCTGTCCTAGTTCAGGTCAGGTCACCTAGCTTAGCCTGTAGATTCCATGTATGGCATTTCAGTCTTGAGGCTAATTATGTGCTGGTTTAAACTTCCCAACTGCTAAGGGGAAAGTCCAACAGAGAGTCTTTATTTTTGCAGGCTACAAAATGAAATATGGTGGAATTTTCTGGGCCTGGCAAGTTGCAAAGATAGCTGTCCATTTAATACAGGCCACTTCCTGAAATGTCAGCCCCCCTCACCCCCAACTTCACATTTCAGTGCAATGGCTAACTGCATTCCCATAGGAGTCTTCTTTAATTCATGATGAATCATCAAAAATGTATTGGATGACTTCAAAGGCCATTTTGTTCTTGGCGGAAAAGTTTTGTAAACTTCTGATCTATTCCAACTTGCCAAACCAATGAGGAAAATGTAGCCAAAAATGGTGTGAAACACGTTTATTGTCATGTACAATGTACAGATGAAACTAAATTCGTACTTGCTTCAGCCATGGATGTACAAGATATACCAACAACATTAGTATAATTCCCCACAGTTGACCTTGAGGCATAGAAAAGGTGAAGCTTCATTAGTGACGACCAGTGGTATTGGAGTAGTTTGTGATTGGGATAGTATGGGAGGTTTATGAGTCCAATAGCTGTTGGTTGAGGGGAGAAGTGCTCTTGAACCTAGAGGTGCTGGGCTTCAGACTTCTGTACCTTCTGCCCAAAGGTAATAGTGAGATTATGTCTGGGTTGATGGGGTGGGGGGTTTGGGGAGTAGACCTTTTGTGATGTTGCCTGCCTTCTCAAGACAGCATCTCAGATAAAGGGTAGGCCTGTGCTTTTGATGAACTTGGTCAGATTTGTCAGTACTTGCATCCTTCTGCATTCCTGGACTCTTGAATTTCCAAATCAGGCTGTGATGCACCAGTCAATGTACTTTTCACATTGCACCTGTATTGGACAACATGCCAAATCCCCTTGGACTTCTGCGGAAATAGAGGCATATTCTATGTTAAGCCTGATGTTTAAAGTGACTAAAAGTGACCAAGGTCAGTGTGTAGCTTTATACATTGTTAATGTTAATATTGTTGGAAGGCAGATTTCCCAACCCCAGCCACTTATCAATGAGCTGTTCTGTATCAGAAGAGAATGTTTTTTGTAGTGATTTCTCCCCACCATGTCATGTTGCATCTCTGTACAGACACACAGTCATCTGGCCTGGTAGGAGATGATTCAGTCCAGATAGACAGTGTAAGTTCTTTGGATAAACTGATTATTTAGATACACCCCTCCACTTAACCCTTTTAGCCCTGCAGTTTTTTTTTCCAATTCTGTCCTATATATTAGTCATGACTTACTGAAAGTAAACCAGGAAATCGGCAGATGCTGGGGTCCAGTGCAGTACACAAAAGTCATCCAAAGTGACCTGCTGTGTTTCTCCAGCAGTTTTGTGTACTGTGGTCATCTCTTGCTGCTTGCCTTACCTTCTCGGGAAGTGCACTCCAAGCCATAACATTTTTTTTGTCTCAGTTTTAAACATCATCTGCCAGACTCTTTGCAAACTGCCTTGTCGCTGTCAGAATGCAAAGAATCTGGCAGACAAACTGCTTTTGAGGGGAGCAGAGTGTTCGGTTAGGCTAGCATGCCTGCCATCCCACTACCTGCAGAGTAGTTGCAGTGTCTGTGTGGCACGTGCCCTCCTCATATATCGCTTCAGCGCTCTCTTGGGAGAGGAGGGGGATGGGGAGAAAGATAATTTCCCAGCAGTAGAACAGAATTAGCCTCGTATTGGATGAATGTCTGCAGGTCCATTGGCGGAAGAAAATGTTTCCAGTTTTGTATTCTTTGGAATTTCACAGGCTGCCCAGATTAACACTGAAATTTGGCTTTGAGTCTTGTTTAATGGAAACACTGCCTCCATTCAAGGAAATCGAGAGGCTGTGAGATGTGACTTTGCGTTTTCTAACTTCTCCTTCAGGATAACAAGCTAGGAATGAAGATATCTGGATCTGAATGTTTCGTTTTCGAAGGTGCCAAGATTGTGCGGCTATTTTTTAATCTCATTTTAACGTGATCTTTGTGTTCCTTGTGGGATGTAGTTTTCTCTGTACATCAATAAATTCAAAATGAATACCCTTCATCCAGGACCTTGCTGCTCTTACAGTTTGTCTATGCCATCTAGTTTTCCCTCTTCTGTAATCTCGTATAAATCTGCCGCACAGATTGCTCAGGGTTAAGTTTGTCGTTTTTGTGCAATAAGTGCAGTTTTCCGGTAAGCTAAATATCTTTCTGTTCACATTTATTTTCTAGAGCACCACGAGATCTGGATTCAAAGGCTTGCATTACAATTGGAGATCGAGTAAGGATTTTTTTTTCTTGGGGTTTGGCTTATTGAAATCTGATTTCACAGATTCCTGTGCTCTGCGTGTCCTAATGCAAAGCTGATGTTTTACTGGCTGTTTTATTTATTTTAAATCAAATTAGTTGGACTCCTTGAAGTGCATTTATAGCTGAGTTTTGGTGTGAGGAAGCTAAAGAAGGGCTAGAATGCACAAACTCCATGCTGACCGCTGCAGAGGTCAGGAGCAGGCAGGAACTTTGGAAGCAGTGCAGAGGAAGTTCCCCAGGTTGATTCCAGGGATGAAGGGATTGGCCTGTGAGGAGAGATTGAGTCATCTGGAACTGTACTCGCTGGAATTGAGAAGAATGGGAGGGATCTTGTAGAAATGAATAAAATTATGAAATGCAAAGATAAGACTGAGGTAGGTAAATTATTTCCATGGTAGGAGAGACCAATGAGGGGGCATAACCTCAAGATTCAGGGTAGTAAATTTAGGACAGGGATGAGGAAGAACTGCTTTTCCCAGAGGGTGGTGAATCTGGAATCGAAGTAGTGGAGGCTACCTCAGTAAATATATTTAAGACAAGGTTGGATAGATTTCTACATAGTAAGTGAATTAAAGGATTTGGAGAAAATGAACGTGCCATAATCACATCGAATAGTGGAGCAAGCTTGACGGGTTGGATGGCCTACCACTACTATTTCTTCTTATGTTCAAACTCCGGTTCCTGAAGCTGTCCGTAGCAATTGTACCTCTGCCACCCCAAGTAGCCAATTTGCACACAGCAGGTCCAACATACAATTGAGATAATGACTGAATAACAGCCACAGACACTACATTTCCAAATGCTGATACAGTCTGTGGTTATGTCGTGGTCCTGAAACGTCTTGGCAGTGAATAATGTGAATGTTCAACACTACTTTCTTTAAAAGGGATGTTAAGCTAAATCCTTCATCTTGCATTTCTGGTGGATGCAAAAGATTGAGAAATGAAAGTCTGCAGATGCTGGAATCTAGAGCAAGCGGCTGGAGGACCTCAGTGGGTCAGGCAGCAGGCCTTCGACCTTAAATGTTCAATGTCCGTTTCTCTCCCTGGAGGCAAAAGATCAAAGAGGTGTTGTCTTGGAATTTTGCTTATCCTTTATCTCACAATCTATGTTCATTAGAAAAATGGGGAAAAAAAGAGGAACTGAGGAGGTCAGGCAGCAGTTGTGGAGGGAAAGGGAGTTGACACTTTGGGTCAAGATCCTCCATCAAGTGTGTTACTTGACGCTTTGAGTCAAGATCCTCCATCAAGTGTGTTACTTGACGCTTTGGGTCAAGATCCTCCATCAAGTGCGTTACTTGGTCATGATCTTATTTCTTTTTGTTGGACAAATTGGCTGCTATAGGCTGGCACAGTGGTGTAGCAGGTCGTGCTGAAGCGAGAAGGCTTCAGGAACTGGCTTGCTGCTGTCTTTGTGGAGTTTACTCATTTTCCTTGGTTCTTCTGTTTCCTCCCACATCCCATTTGCTCCCTGGTTGCTCAGTTAATTGTCTTCTGTTAATTACTCCCCCCCCCCCTCAAGTATTAGTGAGTGGCAGAAAAATTCAGGGTAGGTTGGGATTGTTGATGTGCACGTGGGAGAGATTAGGTTGCAGGAAGGTAAAGGAGGCAAAGGTGACTTATGATAGTCTGACTCTCCAGGATAGACTTGATGGACAGATTAATTTTGGGAATGTAAGGGTTATCATACAAGGAGCGTTTGACAGCTCTTGGCTTGTATTTGTTGAATTTAGGAGAAGATGGGGGGAAATCTCATTGAAACATTTTGAATGTTGAAAAGCATGGACAGAGTAGATGTAGGAAGGTTGTTTCCCAAAGGATTGAAGGGTGTCCATTTCTAACAGATGCGGAGGAATTTCTGCCAGAGGGTGGTGTAATGGATCTGTGTTAATGTTAAGCTGTATTTCATATCTTAGTAAAGTAAGTTTATAGAGTTAAAATATTGTATATGTATTTTAAGTAAGTTAATTCTCAGTTGATACAAAGTCACAGCACATTTACAGACATTGTGCTCAGAGAAGAGAGTTCATTCTCGGAGTCGACACATTGGGAAAGCGGAGCCATAATAGAGCAGAATTGTTCTCAATTGAAACTTAAGTACGAGGTGTGATGGCCTCTTGAACAGAGATGAGGTCAGAGGTAGTTATGGATATGGAGTGGTTTTGGAAAAAGCAAGACTTTTTGCAGAAATAAAACTAAACCTTAGATTCCAGTACATGGTTTCCAAGAATTGAGATTATCTCATTAATGATGTAATGTCACAAGATGTGGAGAAATATACTATCAAATTCAGACACTTTTGGATCGGTTCAGAAATCAAAACCCTGTGACACACACACAGGAGTTCGAACCTTGTGAAAGACCTGGTTGAATTACAGTAACCAGAATAGGTGTTGTTCTGTGTTACTCTTTAATAAAAGGGAATACAGAAAATAAGTAGATTTCAAAAGGGACTGCTCTTTTGAAAATAGCTTGCTGTCTCATTGTGGAATAAAAATGAAGAAGAAGAAAACGACCTCCTGGAAAGATAGGACTTGTATTATCCTATTCACAGAAGATGCAACATAAGTGGCTTTTAAATAAATAAGACTACTTCTCATTTGTGCCCAGAAAATGGTCACTCCTGTTTGAAGGATATGTCTATGAAAGACGTCTCATTGAGTTGAAAGAGATTTGAAAATGTTCAAAAGTTTTTCATAATTACTTCTGAACTGCATTTTAAAAAGATCATGAAGTCAACAAGATATTTGAAACTGGACTTTTAAAAGTGACTTTTTCAGCATCAAGTTTAAACTGTGATGGTTTGGGACTTTAATAACACTCACACATTTACATTTGAGCATAGTGGGGTTAAACTTAGAGTTAAGTTTAGAGATGATTAATAGCATGATGTTTCTTATTTAATAAAAACAATTATTTTGAATTGACCATTGGTGAATTTTTCATCGGTGTTCCTTTGTAGTACTTATAAAGGTCTATTAGTTCGTAACAGTAGTAAATCTGTGGAATTTGTTGCCACAGGCAGTTGTGGAGGCCCCATCATTGGGTATATTTAAGAAAGAGGTTCATAGTTTCTTGATTAACCAGGGCATTAAGGATTATGGGGAGAAACCCGGGCAGTGGGGCTGAGCTGATGGGCAGAATGGCCCGTTTCTGCTCCTATGTCTTGTCTTATGGTATGTGATAAGGAAAGTTTTTTTTTTAAAAAAACCTTCCATATAGAGATAGTCCTATACTCTGATCTGATCGGATGTTCAGAACTGGTTCCTTCCTCCTTAAGGTAGTACAAAGACACCCTTATTTCAGCAAAAGAGGAAATTGGTGACATCACAGTTTAGGTGCTTCAACACTGGAACAAAGGTATGAAGTTAGAGGTCAAGAGGGCCCAAAGTGTCAATGCAGCAGTATTAATTGAGCCGTGAAACATAGCATTCATTGTAGTCATTGATGGCCTGAGCTGTGTTCACAACTCTGCAGTTTCTTGTGGTCTTGGGCAGAGCAGTTCCCATCCCAAGCTGGAATACATCCAGGCAGGATACTTTCAGAGGTCCTTCTTGTTCAATTACAACAGTAACTGCACTAACTTCCGACAACAGGGGACTCGAGCCATCATAGAGGAACGTGTGTTGAATGGAAATGAGCCGAGAAGGCATGCACTTTGGGAGTTTTCTGCATGATGTCAGGAAATAAATGATTTGAGCCTTTATAGTATAAGTATGGAATTTTAGTCAGAGAGGTTTGTCCATGTTAGCTCATTTACCAGAACTATAAATTGTCATTTGAACTTGGCATACCCATTAATAACATTATCTGTTTCTATGTTAATTGATTAATTTTTCAAGGAGTTATAAATTCTTCCACCTCCGAGCACATGGTACATATTCCCTAATAACCTTTTGTGTTGAGGGAGAAAAAAAATGCCCTTGAATATCTTATCCTCTGTGTAGGACCCAAGTTTGGGCCAGTGGATACTTTTGACTGATTTTTAAAGGCGCCAGAATTCAGAAATATCTTGCCGAGAGGAGATGGAGGATTTGAAATGCAGCAGTAAGCAATGGTTGGGAGTTTCCATGCTCATCGACAATAATTCAGAAAGCTTGCTTGCACTGTAATTGTCATAAATAGGGGCATGGATTTGTTGCAGGACTGAATGAATTTGGGACTGTTCCTTTCGGTAAGGTTTTGTCCAAATTTTGGTTGATATTTGGTGCTAAAATTTGTTAAATGCCAAAAGAAAACTCTCATATTTTGTAATATCCTAGAAGCCAGATTTGGAATAAACAAAAATCTTCCAAGGTATTGGGTATCATCATTTTTCTATATCTCACCACCACCCAGCTTAATTAGATGTGCAGCTGGACACAATGAGAACGTTTGCCAAAAATGCTCGTATCTGAACTAATGTTAAACTTTAGGCCTCAACACCAATTAAAGAATTATGGAAACAATTTCTGCTGTATACTGATGATGAGAATCAAGGCAACAATTTTCTCTCGAGCACAAACCAGTGAATCAGTGGCTGAGGATTGCTTGCAATTGTGACTGAGAAATTAACTGTTTTTAATTAATGTCACCAAAATCATCTGAGCAAAGTAGGCATTCCTAGTTACCTTTAAAACTAATTGGTTGAAAATGATCAACAGTACACCTAATTTAACCTGTCAACAAAGAGTTCCCCCATTTTGTTATTTCTATTTCCATTGAACGTGATGTATGTGGGCATTTAGGACATTTGCTGATTACTTGGCATCAGTCGATATCTGTTCAGATCACGAAAATATCACAAGTTAAGTGGAGAAAAATCCTAAGGACATTTTTAAAAAATTACTGGGCCATTTGAAAGTCGGTTCAGTAAGTGAAGGCTGCCTGATTAACGGTAATTGTGTGCAACATTATGTGGAAAATCTTGTAGGGGTGCAAGATTGGAACTGTTAAATACCCAGTTGAATTTCTGATTGGTGCAGAATGGCCTGGAAAGTTTTATTCCTGCCTGTTTTCCCTTGGGCAGAAACATTGTTTTGTGCTTGAATTCCATCTGCACATTTTTTCTTGGAAAATTATACAGAGTTCTTCAGTACCTTTATGCAAAATTGATGCAGGGTACTACTTTGCCTTTTGGCCAGTTGATTCAGAGACGAGAAGTCTGTTTTTTCATGTGTAGATTAAGACTGACAAAGTGCAATGAACACCAGAAGTACTTAATCAGCCAGTTAATCTACCAACATCAGTTTTCACAGATCCAGGTGCAAACTAATTTAGATGCAATGCACATGCAGATTGTCTGATAGAAAGTTAAGAGAACATGATATTTACAGGAGGAACATCTCCCAGCATCTGTTGTCAAAGATTTGCATGTCTGCTGGTATCCTAGAAGTTCAGCCAATCAGATGGGGTAGTCTAACAGTAACTGTAAACATGGGTTCATTGTTTAATGTCTAATTTGAAAGACAGCACCCCCAACAATACCTCTCCATATTGCACTGATGACGAGAATGTACAATTTGTACAATTTACCAGTAGGTAAGCACTGGGATTCATGCTGCAGCCAAACAAATGTTTGTAAAAAGAACTATAATAAACTTGATTGAATTAAAAAAGCCAATAAATACAGAAGATGTATTTAATTTTTAAAAATTTAGACATACAGCATGGTAACAGGCCATTTTGGTCCACTAGCCCATTCTGCCCAATTAACCTGCAACCCCCGATACGTTTCGAACAGTGGAAGGAAATCGGAGCCCCTGGGGAAAACATGCAGACACGAGGAGAACATACCAACTTCTTAAAGACAGCACGGATTTGAACCCCGGTCCCGATCGCAGGCACTGTAATAGCATTGCGCCTATATTCACAGTAATTTGTGCAACAAAAAATAATGGCTTGCAATAGTGCAATTGTCTGGAATGTCATATCAAATAGATTGTTTAATTTTTGTGTCCATTTATGTGTAATACTGACCAGCCTTGTGCATGTTAGTACATAATGTGCCCTGCTATATTTGAAGAAGTGACATGTGGCAAGGTGGTTGACGTCATTTTGTATTGGCCATTTGCGACCTTGATATCTGTGTCTGTGCTAGTGCTGCCCCTACTGTAGGAATTTTCTGCCCAGATTGCAAAATGTACAAATCTTAAGTTGTACCAGAAACCAGCAGAGTTGAGGTGATTGCAGGGGCACGATACATTAGTGTGGAGACTGGGAAACCCAACACAAACTGGTTGTGATCCACAGTTTGGTAAAATATTCGTACCTCGAGTCACAGATGGAAGGAGCTATTCTCTTCCCTGTTCCTTCACTCCAACTCGGCTTTTTAACGACGCCTCCAAATGTTCCTGGAAAATCATTTTGCTATGGCTGCAGAAAACAGCTGAATGCTGCTTTATTAGATTTGTGTATAAACATTTTATACATTTATTCTACTTGGGCAGCACGGTTGATGTAGCAGTTAGCGCAACACCTTTACAGCGCCAGCAATTGGGACTGGGTCTTGGTTCAAATCCCGTGCTATCTGTAAGGAGTTTGTACATTCTCTCCGTGACTACATGGGTTTTCTGCAGGGGCTCCAGTTTCCTCCTACCCTTCAAAAACGTAATGGGGTGTGAAATTGGCCCATAAGTGCTGTATGTCTAAATTTAAAAAAAAATTGGATGCATTTATTTTCTATATGCAGGAATTCTAAATTTACTGCATTGGCCAAAATACCTTGTGACAAATAATAGTTGGAGGCATCTTGAAAATTGTTGTAATTAGGAGTAATTAAATAGTAGCCCGGGTCATTGGCCATCAGTGTCAGAATAGTCTTGGCAAAATGCCTGCAGAGCTGAATTTACAAAAGATATCTGCCCGAAGTTGCACAATTGTTTGTTGTTTTTAAAAAAAAATCTTGAATTGACAAAGAAAATCAAGTGATATTTAATGATTTGATCTGTGCCAGTTTTCCAGAAGTATTAAGGACCTCATGGCTCAACTATTTTTAATGTTCATGGTCTGAAGATTGGGTTGAATTTCAGTGGCTGAGTTGACCTGTTCCAGAGTGCACATGATTGATTGATGTTTACGGTTTTCATTTTTATTTTTGTAATTTATTGATGATGTTAAACTTATAACTGCCAAGAAATACAAATAATTGAGATCAGAAATTGAATGAGGGATAATTTGCAACTTTGGAAATTGCACATGCAGTGTCAAATATGAAGTAATGCCATTATTTTAATGAAAGAATTGTTTAACAGAGTTGCTGTTTAAAAGCCAGCTTATATTTGACACTTGATATTTCAGTTCCAAGGTACTGGATTAGTATTTTAGCATGTTATACAATTTCCTCCATTAAACTGTGAAAGGCCTTTCATGACATCCCAATCCAAAATTTCTGAGCTTTCATAATTGGGATGTTTTGTTGTAATCCTTCCACCTTTGGCATTGAGAAGTGCACGGAACCTTATTGAGTTCATTCAAGGTTTCTCTTATAAGAATTGTCTTAAGATAAAGTATATTTATTTTGAGTTATAACTTTATGTACATATGTGATTGTGTGTGTACACAATGGTCCAGGGAAATGCTGTTTCATCTGGTTGTATGTGTAGAGTCAGGTGATCATGAACTGAAGCTGAAAAAGAAATCTGGCCTTGTACTGTACGTTTTTTTCCCCTGCAATCTGATGGACCCAAGTCTTTTGGACATGAGCCTGCTGACTGAAATTCAAAGAGAAGGATGAATTCTATCAGGATACACTGTCCTCAGTGTCAGGCAAATAGACTACTGTTTATGGCTGGGTGCCAGGATGGGGGGGATTTGGGGGTGTGGGAAAGTACCAGAATCTGAACTTTATAATTCCAAATCCTTGTATGTTTTGTATTTTTTTTAAAAAAACATAGAATGTTTGAAAACCTGCAAATGTTGAATAATAATGTGTATAATTACATTTTTGATTTATTAAATGACAAAGGAACCTTGAATCTTCTTGATTTGGAATGGTCAATTCTCTCAAGGCAAGAGGTGGTAGTTGGTGATGAACAGCTCCACAGAACAGAACTTTGTGGGATCAGTTCAGTGCTGCCTGTGCCTGCCGCCACCACCCCCCCCCCCCCCCCCCCATTGAGTCATTGCCCCAACTCCATTCCTGAAGCTTCATCTTTACTGACATACCAGTAGGTTTTAAATTTATTAAATTTAGACACGGCACAGTAACAGGCCATTTCAGCCCATGCTGCCCAATTAACCTACACCCCCGGTACATATCATACGGTGGGAAGAAACTGAAGGCCCCGGGGAAAGCCTACACAGATACGGGGAGAGTGTACAAATTCCTTACAGACAGTGCGCAGAATTCGAACCCAGGTCCCGAAGTGGTTCTGTAAAGGCATTGCTCTAATGCCACGCCAACTGTGTTTTGTGAAATGGTCACTTGAGATTGTGGTCCTGAGTTTTTTTTTTCTGAACATTGAGACACAGGAGGACTTCAGGGTGCATCAATGGGTAGAAATTGTCAGTCAAATGTTGTTTAATTTCAGGTAACCCCAACTCCATCTGGTTCCACTATTTCTATCTCTGCTTTACTTATTCTAGAATTTTCTCTCTAACTTAACCCGCCCCCTCCACTTCCAGTAATCTCTCCCATCTTCTGTCTCCCCATGTCTCTCGCAACCTTCCCGCCCCTTGCACCCGTGTCCCTCCCCATCTTGCTCCCTTCATTCACTCTTTTTTAACTTCATTCTTCATAGAGAAAGGGTCCTGACCCAAAACACTGAATGAATGTTTCTCCACACAGACACAGCCTGACCCATTGAGTTCCTCCTGCTCGTTGTTTGCTCAAGATTCCAGCAAGTGCATTTTTAATGTTTGTGTTGCTTAGTGTTCCTCCCCACAAGTTCTGCACAGAGATTCAACAGTTTAATTTTTTCTTTTTGCCCACGTGGTTCATTCATAGAACTTTGTGGTAGAAGCTGATGATTTGGTGCCCATCAATGAACTGGGTCGAGGAGCATATGGAGTGGTGGAAAAGGTGCGGCATACACCCAGTGGAACCATAATGGCTGTGAAGGTAATTCCTTTAATGTTACTCCAAGCTTGTAAGTGAAACTGAGCTTCAAATTTCAAAACATTTGAACCAGACCTTTTGGGAATTAAATCAGGAAGTATTGTCCTCATGTGGTGTGGTGCTCAAATCTGGTTCTCCCTCTCATGAGCACTTGTGTGTATCGCTTTGTCACTATGTGCTCATTTCAAACAAGTGGTCAAACTTTTGTTGAGCAAAATAATTAAGAGATCTGAAGCAGAGAGCAATTGAAGTATTAGCAGGCAGAACGGTGGAAGAGTCTTGAAGAACTGAATAGTTTTCTTGTACTCCAACCTTGGGTTGAAGATGGAAGTAGAACTACGCTTACACTTTCAGAATTAACTTACAATTTTATTTTCCTTCCATTCACCCATATTTTCATTCATTTGCTTATCCTGCTCAGAACCCAAAGCGCTTATTTTGTACACAAATTTTAATTTCGACGAACAGCACAGTAACAGGTCATTTTGGCCCACGAGTCCGTGCCACCCAATTAAGCCAAATTGACCTACAACTGCCAGTACATTTTGAACGGTGGAAGGAAACCAGAGCCCCCGGGAAAACCCACGCAGACCCTGGGAGAACATACAAACTTCTTACAGACAGCGCGGGATTTGAACACGAGTCCTGATCGCTGGTGCTTTTGCGCTAACCGTGCCGCCCCAATTTGCAGTTAAAGTTTAATTACTTCCACACTAGTTTCTTGCAATCTGCTTTCTGTGTAATAACTGAAATGTGATTAAAACCTTCAGCATGGATTTCATTTCTGGGTGTTTGGTTCAACATTTTAAGAGCTAATATATGAAGCGGTAATCAAAACCTTATTCAGATTAAATGTGATGGGTTTTTGATTTCCATTGACTCTCTAATATGGTGAGTAATTGAAGTGTGTCTGTATCCATTTTGTTAATAATCATTCATATTTGACATTTCCCCTTCACATTTACGAGGGTAATTAGGAGCAGGCATCAAACTACTGTCCTTGGCAGAGATAGGGCCTCGTGCGAATCGATGTTTAAAGAATAACTTGCCATGTTTGTGTTTTATTATTTTCTGTTCATTTTCCATTCAATAGAAGGCCTTTTGGGCCTGTCAAGTTTCTACCATCTCAGAGTAATCCCATTACCTGACTAATTTTGATGCAGAATGGTAATGAGCTCTTCTGGTCCATCACCCCAAGTGACACAATTACATTCAGGTTACCAATTAACCTGCTAACGCCGTACAGTGGAGGGGGACAGAAAACCAGAGCACCTGGAGGAAACCCATATGGACATGAGAATGCACAAACTCCTTGCATACAGCGGTAGATTGGAACCTGGGTCGCTAGCACTGTAATAACATTGGGCTAACCTTGACACCCTGTGCAACTGTAATAATGATCATGAATTTATTGTCGTACGATGTACATAAGCATCAAAATTCTTACTTGCTATAGCCAAACAGGTACTTGTAAAGAAAACCCATAATGTAAACTAACTGAATTAAATTAAAAGATACAATAAATGCATCAGATAGATATTTTCACAATATTCACAGTGGGGAGAAAAGGTGACTTGTAATAGCGCCGAGTCCTATTCAAGGGGGAGGTTCAAGAGTCTGATCGCTTTTGGAAAGAAGCTGTTCTTGAACTTAGAGGTGTTGGTCTTCAGGCTTCTGTTCCTTCTGCCTGAAGACAGCAATGAGAAGAGGTTGTGACCAGGGAGATAGGGGCCCTTTATGATGTAGGTGGCGGAAATGGAGGAGGAGGAGGAGGATATGTTTGACACGGAGGCTGGTGACGTGCTGGTGAGATCAAGAGGAACCTTGTCCTTGTGGCACGTGGGGGCAGAGGGGGCCTGGGCTGATGTGCGGTTAATGGAAGATCTTCTGATATATAGACTTCTGGGAACCATAGAACATGACAGTACAGAAACAAGCTCTTCGATAAGCTATTATTCTACATAGCCCCATCAGTATGAACCTGGGCCATCGTTATCCATACCCCTCCCATCCATGTACCTATCCAATTTTCTCTTAAATATCAAAATCAAACCACATTCACCACCTTGTCTGGCAACTTGTTCCAAACTCTCTCAATCCTCTGAGCGAAGAAGATCCCCCTAATGTTCCCCTCCCAATGACATAATCAGAATAAGACTTTATTGTCACGAAATTTTTTTGTTTTGCATAAGCGTCATAGTGTAAACATTCAAATAAAACCATAAAAGGGCACGAAAAGTAAAGCAGTGTCTTTGGTTCATTGATCATTCAGGATTCTGATGACAGCGGGGAAGAAGCTGTTCTTGTGCTGTTGAGTGCTTGACTTTAGGCTCCTGTACCTTTTTCCTGATGGTAACAGAGTGAAGAGGGCATGGCCCGGGTGCTGGAAGTCCTTGAGGGTAGCGGCTGCCTTCTTAAGACACCCCCTCTTGTGGATGTCCTTGATGGAGTGAAGTCTGGTGCCTGTGATATCGCAGGCTGAGTTAACAACCCTCTGGAGTTATTTTCTTGTCCTGAATGTTGGCACCTCAGTGATGCAACCAGCCAGAATGCTTTCTATGGAATACCTGTAGTAGTTTTCATGAGTCTTTGGTGATGTATTGAATTTATTATTCAATATTTATTTTCTTTATTACACTATTAATTTATATTTCTTTGTTTACATTTCTTTCTTTCATCTACGTGTTTTTTTCTTGAGTACATATTTTTGCATGACCAATAAATGGCCATTCTAGGGAAAAAAAAATGTATGTATGTACTCTTACAATACATCTGAACTTTGAGCTAACAAATATTTCATTTTTCACTCTTTACCGCTCATGACTCACCTTACCTTCAGGAAATTGATTGTTTGCCTCGACTATCTGTAGCCCTCATAATTTTGTATTCCTCTATTAAATCTTCCCCCATTTGATGATACTCCAGGGAATAAATTTCTAACTAATTCAACATCTCCCTAAAACTTGACTCCTCAAGTTCCAGCAACATCCTTGTTAACTTGCATTTTTATTGATATCTTTCCTGTGGAGAGGTGATCAAAACTGCACACAATACTCCAAATTTAGCCTCACCAGTGTCTTGTACAATTTCAACATAATATTGCAACTCAGAAATGTAATATTTTTAAATGTGCCAAATACTCTCTTTATTATCCTATTGAGCTGTGACTCCACTTTCAATGAACTGTGTATCTTTTTCCGATTCAAGTCTTATCCTGGTTTGTCCTCCCAAAGTGCAACACCTCACCCTTATCCACATTTTTATCTGCCAATTTGCAGCCCAGTTTTCCAGCTGGTCCAAATCCCGCTGAAAGCTTTGAAAGCCTTCCTCGCTGACAAGAACGCCTCCAATCTTTGTGCCATCTGCAAATTTGCTGATCCAATTTGCCACATTATCATCCAGATTGTTGATATGGATGACAAACAACAATGGATGCAGGTGCACCACTAGTCACAAACTCCAGTCACAGACAATCATCCTCTACAACTCTGTGGCTTGGCTTCTCCACAAAACCATGGCTTAATCCAATTGGCTATCTCTTCCTGAATGCCAAGTGACTGAACCTTCTTGACCAACATCCCATTGCAGGCTTTTGTCAAAATCAATTTTCAATGACATATTGTACTTCATGGCTTTGTAAGCTAGAAGTAGTTTTGAAATAGAACAGGAAAGCACAAAAATAGGTTATATCTAAAAAATGGTATGTGATAGAAAAACTTTTAAGGTGATTTTTCTGATCAACAGCCCAAAATCCATTAAATACCACCAAGTGGACTAATGTCCATGTAGATGACATCCTCTGCCTTTTCTTCACCAATATTCCTGATAACTTTTTTGTAAAACACTTTTTAATACTTGATTTATAAATTTTTAAACCACAATAATAATTACATTTCAATTCTAAATTGTATTCAAAAGAAGTTATACATGTAATATATATCTTCCCATTCTCCTCAACACACCCCTAAAGAAAGATAAAAAAGAAAAACTGGAGAATGCCAAGAAAATAAGACACTTATACAATAAAGTCTATTGGAGACTACCAAGAAGTGAGGTCTTCAGAGAATCAATCATGTGCAAACCAAACTTTTCTCAATATGGGCTCAATATTTTCCAAAAAACATGATCTTTATCTCAGCAGACGTGACGCACAGCCACACTGACGATCCCTAACTTGAGGATTCTGTCTCTCTCCACTTCCTTACCATCAATGCCTAGTCCCTCCACTTCTTGTTACTCATGCGTTTCCAACAATTCCCACCGCTGCCCAAGAGGCAACTTGATGACCAATTAATGGACCAACCTGCACAACTTTGCAATGTGGGAGGAAACTGGAGAAGCAGGAGGAAGCCCACAAGGGTCATGGGGAGAGTGTGCAAACTCCATATAGAGGTTAGGATTTAGTGCTGGGTGGCTGGAGATGTGAGGGGCAGCAGCTCTGCTACCTGTGCACATTTGATCACCGTTCCTTCTTTTATTGCTCTTTCCAGGTATCGTGAACTCTTTCCTGGCATAGCGATACAGTTGAAGATGTGCTGCTGTATTTTATGAGCATTACATTTTAAGTTGCCTTGGTTCAGGTTCAATGCAGGGTGCCATCTAGTGGTTGCAGCATGCTTGCAGCAAACAAGGATGAGAGTGATACACTGCGCAGGGCACCAGCATTGCCCACTAACTCCTGAACACTTGGTGGTATTTAATGGATTTTGGGCTGTTGATCAGAAAAATCACCTTAAAAGTTTTTCTATCACATACCATTTTTTAGATATAACCTAGTTTTGTGCTTTCCTGTTCTATTTCAAAACTACTTCTAGCTTACAAAGCCATGAAGTACAATATGTCATTGAAAATTGATTTTCTGCATTTGCACTTGGACTCCTTCCCTGCTGATCTTGGTGCAGTCAGTGCCGAACATGGTGAAAGGTATTACCTGAACTGTGCAACCATGGTAAGGAGGTATCAGGGCAACTGGAATCTATGAATGCTGGCCAATATTGTTTGACGCTGACGTGAGAGGCATCAGATGCTGAGTACAAATGAAAATCAGTAGCAAAACATTTTTAGGTCCGTTGAACTAACGCAATGTGTCAGCATCTTGGATGTGATTAAACATTCAAATTCAATAAACATTCATTCAGTGTTTCTCCAACTTCCTACGTGATACAGTAAATCTGAAATTATCTTTGTGTTCAGTCAAATTTTTTTTCTGGAAGCAAACCTTTTGAAACATTTTGTTGATTATTGCTTTCATTAAGCACTTTACAAGTAATTTTTTGTCCACGCCAACAGAGTAGCTTTACTCCATCAGGTCCACTTGATACATATCATGGATGATAGGTGGATACAGGTGGGAGGGGGAAAGGAGTTGATCAGTGGTAGAGGGAGAGTGGTAGAGGGCAGTGGGCTGGGGAAGATGGCCCTGATGGGCAGCTGGAGGAAAGGAATCAGGTATTTTTTTGGATAGAATTTGCGTGATTTTACAGTCTGAAGAATGCACGACATCGTTCACACGTGAACGACCAAAGCTAAAAATCTACATTTCCTTACAAGAGGTTAGACAGCATAACGGAAGTGCAGTAATTGAAGAGGTGGGACTTGCTATTCTTCAGTTAACTTTAGACTGCTGGGGTTCTGGGAAATTTTACTAGGGGTCGAGGAGGTAAAAGATCAGAACAGGAATAAGGCTCATTCCCATTCTGATATTTTTACACAGTCTGTGTTCTGGGAAATTGAGAGTAATTTCCTGGAATGCAGTAGCTGTGCAAAACATAAGGGATGATGGAAAGTAAGAGAATTGGGGCAGGGCACCAGATGGTGAAGAATTCCAGTGAAGTTCCTGAGATCCCGTTGAAGTAAAAGCAGCAGGAAAACATTGCAAAAAGTTTTGTCCACCTTCAAAGTCCAAGTTCAGATTGATTGTCAGTACATACATGACATCACATACAACCCTGAGATTCTTTTATTCTTGCGGGCTAGGCAGAATTTCAACTTATCGGTCGTGTCCTCAAGATATGTGGACAAAAGAGAGAAATGTAAACAAACTGATGCTGCAATACAGAAAATAAATACTCAATAATAATGGTCCTTAAATGAGTCTGAATTTGCTGTTTAAGAATCTGATGGTGGAGGGATAGCACCTGTTCCTGAATCTGGTGGTACAAGTTTTGTGGCACCTATGTCGGTTTCCTGATGGTAGCAGCGAGAACAGAGTGTGTCCTGAGTGGTGTGGATCCTCAATGATTGCTGCTGCTTTCTGACGGCAGCGTTCCATGTAAATTTTCTCACTGATGGAGAGAGTTTGCCTTAGATGTATTGGGGTGTGCCCATTAACTTTGCAGGGCTTTTTAGCTCAGAATCTTTGGTGTCCCTATACCTCCCTATGATTCAGCCATTCAACACCTTTTCCACTACACATACGTGAAAGTTTGCCAAGATTTCAATGTTTTACTGAACCTCCCCTAACTCCTGAGCAAGTAGAGGCACTGACGTGTTTTCTTCAGACTGAAGAAAATTGGTGTGTTGGGTCCAGAGATGGTGTCTCCCTGGAATCTAAATTTGTTCACCCTCTCCACCTCTGATTCCTCAATGATTACTGGATGATATATACTTCTCTGGATTTCCCCTCTGAAAGTCCACAATCGGCTCCTTGGATTTGGTGGCATTGAGTGCCAAGTTGTTGTTAGTGCACCATTCAGCCAAGTTTTCAGTTTTCCTTTTGCAGCACGCTAACTTGTCATCTTTTTTTTTCTACGGCCCATTACCATGGTATTGTCAGTAAATTTGTAGTTACTGAGCCTATGAACATAGGAAGTAGGAACAGGAGTAGGCCAAAAATGGCCCATCAAGCTGCTCCGCCATTCAATAAGATCATGGCTGATCTAATTCATGACCTAATTCCACCTACCTGCCTTCGCCCCATATCAAAGTCATAGGTGAAAGTGAGTGAAGTAGAGGGCTAAGAATGCAGCCCTGGGGGCTCCGGTACTGATGACAATTGTGGAGAAGTTGTGATAGTGGTCTAGAGGTGAGGAAATTCACAGTGGAGTGTTGAGTCCCAGATTGTGGAGTTTGCTCTCAGTTGTGAGAGGATGATGGTGTTGAATGCCAAACTGTAGTTGATATAGAACATTGTGATCTATACATCTTTGTTGTTTAGATGTTCCAGGGCTGTGTGTAGAGCTAGTGAGATTTCATCTGCCATAGACCTGTTGTGGTAGGCAAATTGGAATGGATTCTTGTCACTGCCCAGACAGGAGCTGATATGCTTCAACACCAGCCTCTCAAAACACTTCACTGTGGATGTGAGTGCCACTGCTTGATAGGCAGATTACCACACTCTTGGGCACCGGTACAATCAATGCCTGTGCGAAACAGGTGGATACTGTGCCCCACCAGAGTGAGATGTTGAAGATCTCGGTTAGCACAGGTTTTCAGTACTCTGCCGGGTGCTCCGTCCAGACTGGATGCTTTCCTTGGATTCACTCTGCTGAAGGGAGGGAGCCTGCACATCATCCTCTGATACCTGGTCATCAGGGAACATGGGGATGCCAGTGATTCTTCCTTGGTCAAATTGGGCTCAGAAGGCATTAAGTTAATCTGGGAGGAAAGATTTGCTGTCTCCTACTGCTCCAGATTTGGTTTTGTAGCAGGATATGTAATTTGGGCCTACCACTATTGTCAGATACTCTTTCTTTTTTCTGTTCCCGTCACGAATCTCCACTTCACCTGGTAGATAGCTTTTTGTATTAATTTCTCCATTTGCATTTTATCACGCATTTAAAATGCATCTTGAGACAAACAGAACACAATATTATCTGATTCAATTTCTGTGTAATCTGGAGGGCACACAACTAGCTTCCAACAACCTTTCATGTGCAGTAACTTTTGCAGGAGACTTGGAAGTCGACTTGAATCAAAGTTCTCAGGGTTACAATGGAAAAAAGCACACATATGGAAAAATTAACGATCTCTTCCGAAGTGCTAGCACGGCTGACAATGAGTGGAGTGCCCTTTTTCTGTGCTGCAAGAATCAATATGTATTTTGTGAATATGGATTTTCTATTTTTTTTTCTGGGCCTTTGCAGTTTGGCATCGCAGATTCAATGTAGCACAGCAAGTCCTGGAAATTGCCACACTTTGTTTTGACAGACCGCAGATCACGAGAGGAGCATTCCTGTTACATGACACAGTTTTTGTTTTTGAAAGGAATTTGTGGCAGGGCAACAGGAAACAATTAGAGAGATTGAATTTGAGAGCAATGAGGTTCTGTTGCAACTGTACAGGACACTGATGAGGCCACACCTGGTGTACAGTGCATGCAGATCAGGACTCCTTACTTGAGAAAAGATGTATACCATCTCTGCAGATGGTGTAGAGCTGGGTAATTGTGGGGCATGATTTCCAGCAGTGACCCTGGAGATCGATGAAGACCTCGCAATGGAGAATCTTTACCCTTCCTCTTGCCCCTCGCCCTGCTCAAGATGTTAAGAGATCCATCAGTACACTCCAGTTACAACACGGCACAGGCAGAGAGGCACAAGTAAAAGTACTTAAAATTATTAGTGTGGAGTGTTATAACAAAAATTGGCAGAAGTAGTAACTTCCTCATTGGCCAATATACATGCTATGGGATTGTGCACTGATTCATTACAAATGTTGCATTTCTAATTCCCAGAAATAAGTTGGCGACTTGTCATGTTGCAGCGGTAATTCCTTCTCTTCTTCGGGTTTATTAAAATGACATGTCAATCTGTCATTAAATCCATGTATTCACCAGGATGTTGAAAGGAGCTTCTGTTGTGCTCCCATTAATGTGCTCTCTCCCCTTGCTGCATTGCAGTTATATAGTTCCATACAAGTGACCTCTGAGTGTTTACCTTTTTAATAATTGCTGGAAAGGTCACGAAGAATAACAGGGTTGCTACAGACCTTGTCGCTATCCGCCACCCCCATTTTTGGGGCACCACGGCTCCTGTTTCTGTTTAACACTACAAGATAGAAAGCATTAAGATTCTGCTTAATGTCATGTAACCATATAACAATTATAGCACAGAAGCAGGCCAGTTCGGCCCTTCTAGTCCATGCCGAACACCTTCTCCATTCTAATCTCACTGACCTGTAACCAGCCCTCTCTTGTCCATCTTTTCCTTAAATATCAAGCCCGCATCTGCCACTTAGTCTGGAAACTAATGCCACACTCCCACCATCCTCTTGAGTGAAGAAATTTCCCCTCATGTTTCCCCTAAACTCTCCCCCTTCAGTCTCAATCCATGTCCTCTTGTTTGACTCTCCCCCACTCTCATTGGAAAAAGCCTGTCCACATTTACTCTAGCTGTCCCCCTCATAATTTTAAATACGTCTATCAAATCACCCTTCAATCTTCTACGCTCCAGGGAATAAAGCCCTAGCCTGTTCAACCTTTCCCTGTAACTCAAACCCAGGCACTATTCTTGTCAATCTTTTCTACACTCTCTATTTTATTGATAACCTTCCTATAAGTCGGCAACCAAAACTATACACAATATTCCAAATTTGACCTTACCAATGCCTTATACAACTTCAACATGACATCCCAACTCCTAGACTCAATACTGATTTATTAAGTCCAATGTACCAAACACCATCCTATCTACATGTGACTCCACTTTCAGGGATATATGTACCAGAATTCCTAAATCCCTTTGTTTTACTGCATTCCTCAATGTCCACTATTTAACATGTATGACCTTTACTGATTATTCCTACCAAAATGTGACACTTCCTAATTATTAGTATTAAACTCCATCTGCCATCTTCCGCCCACTCTTATATGCACACTCTTCCTGCCCCTTGCCCAGTAAAGGCACTCTTAATCAAGCACCACATTCAAGGCAAGGAAGAGAAGCAAATAAGAGTCCCCTGAAAGACTCCAAGGGCCCGTGGGCCCCACCACCAGCTTTGATGCTGCCATCTCCTGAGCTCAATCTCTTGTTTGGTCAGGTGGTGAACCCACACTCCAGGCATCCGAGTCTCTCTCCTTTGCACCTGGTTCCGAACTCCCGATGTGATCAGAAAGCTGTCAGCGACAGAGGCCCTTTTTGAGCCCTGCTCATGGATCCCGTTCCCGATACCTGGTTCCCACCAGCTGGTCTGATGTGAGGCCTTCTGCTGCACAGCCCTACGCTAGTGTGATGCCATGGCAAGATGGCTTTCAAGGCTCCCTCACTCCCATTCTGCTGCTGTGCCGGAGCCCACAACCCAGAAGGTCTGGCTGCCGAGCATGGGTCTCTGGATATTGATATGGAAACACCATTGGCCCTCAAGACCATTTCTTTTTAATATCTTTGAGTTTAATTTAAAAAATCACACAGATCCAATACATATACTGGAATATAGGAAAAAACAACAAAAATTGTATATTTCAAATAAAGCTTGGTTATGCATTGTATAAATTGTGTGGATCCTTCCAAATCAAAATTATTATTTCAAAATATTAAAAAGAAAGAAAACAAAAAAAGAAAAACCCTGTTAATCAAACCCCTCCCTCTAAACAAGGCAAACTTACATATCTAATATAAATAGGAAACAAAGGATGACACTCAGAGACCAGACAATTTCAAGTGGCACAGGGTCCATTGGGAGGGATGGCAGGCAATAGGACCCTGCAGAGTAACACCGATAGCCCGTGCTCTTGATCTTTCCAGACCTGAACCTGTGGCAACATGGACAATCTGAGCAGAGACAGAGTTTCAGTAATGAATTAAGAGCTTGTTAAATATGGGTAGCAAAGGAGATGAGGCCCTGACGGAGATTTCAGCCACAGGTGAGGTGCCAGAAAACTGGAGATCAGCAAACATTGCACTTCTTCTACATGAGTAACGGGAAGAGTGGACAAGGGTCTGGCTAATGGAGTACAATGTTGGTAGGAAAAATAGAAGATCAGATTATTATTATTTAAATGGAAAGTACGCTGCCATGCAGAAGGAGTTGGGAGTGCTTGTTCAGGAATTGCAAATACTTGGTTTGCAGGTGCAGCATGCTATTAAGAAGGCAAATGAAACCTTGGCCTTTGTTACTAGATGGATTGAATTTAAGAACAGGTAAATTAGACTAGAACTGTATAATGCACTGATGAGACTGAATCTGGAGTACTGTGTAGTTCTGGACTCCTTCCTGGCTTTGGAAGCGGTGCAGAGGAGGCTCCCAAATTGATTCCAGAGGTAAAGGGGTAGCCTATGAGGAGCGATTGAGTTGTCCAGGACCGTATACATTGGAATTGAGAAGAATTTAGAAAAAATGAATTTAGAAGAAAAATTTACTCTTACAACACAGTAGTGGTTAAACCATTCTACGTAGTTATCCCAACTTTCTTCAACTTTGTTGAATTCCCCGAACTTTCCCTCTGCCATCTTGCCGTGCTTTCGCCTTGATCTTTTGGCGGGAATTTGTTGGGGTTGTTAGGTAGTCGTTTTCTACCTTCTGTTGATTTCCTTCTCACCAATGGTGCATGGAGCACATGTAGGGTTCGTTTCGTTCCTCGTCGCCACTGTTGTGTACGCACTCACACAATTAAGATTCAGAGACGTAATGTTTTCCCATCCTTTTCTTCTATTAGACTAACATGGCTACTGACACATAGGGTTATAACTAAGGGATTTGGGAAAAAGGCAGGTAGGTGGAGAGGAGCCTATTATCAGATCAGCCATGATCTCATGAAATGACGGAGCCGGATGGACGACCCTGCTCCTATTTCTTATATTCTTGTAAGCCAGGAGATTATAATTCAGTGAGCCTTGCATTAGTGGTAGGGAAATTATTAGCAAAATTCTAAAAGGAAGATTTTAGATTTGGAATGTAGGGGCAAATTGGAGATAGTCAGCATGGCTTTATAAGGGAGAAATCCTGTCTTACAAATTGGGTGGCAGGGTTAGTACAATGCTGGTTTGAATCCCACGGTGTCCATAAGGAGTTGGTACATTCTCTCTGTCTCTGCGTGGGTTTTCCCCAGGGGCTCCAGTTTGCTCCCACTGTTCTTTTTTTTTAAAATAATTATTTTTCCCACTATGAACCATATTAATCAAAATACACACAAACATTTCCTTCTTGAACATGCTCCCACTGTTCAAAATGTACCGAGGGTTGTATGTTAATTGGGTGGCACGAGCTTGTGGACCGAAATGGCCTGTTACTGTGCTGAATGTTTAAACTTAAAAAATTTTTAAATGTATTTATTTATTTAGATCATTTCTATGCCTTTCATAATTTCTATAAGATGCTGCATTGCATGGTAGGAGGCCCTTCCAGCCCATGAGCTCATGCCAGCTAAGTGTACCCCTGTAACTTTTTCTTTCTTTTTTTTTCTTTTGGCTTGGCTTCGCGGACGAAGATTTATGGAGGTGTAATGTCCATGTCAGCTGCAGGCTCGGTTGTGGCTGACAAGTCCGATGCGGGACAGGAGACTCCTGTAACTAATTAACCTACTAACCCCATACGTGTTTAGAATGTGGACAGGAACCGGATGAAACCCACGGCGTCATAGAGAGAACGTACAAACTCGTTACAGTCCGTGCCAGATTCAAACCCAGGTCATTGGCGCTGTAATGGTATGGTGCTAAGCACTTCACCAATAATGCTGCCTGTATTTTGTGAGGGTAACTAAGAAAATTAATGAAAATGTTGGTAAATGTCATCCTTATGAACTTCAGTAAGGCATTTGACCTTTGCTGCATGGTTGGTTGGTCAGTCCAGAAAATTAAATCACGTGAGATCCAAAGAGCCAACAAATCAAATCCAAAATTGGCTTTGATGATCGGAGATGGGTGAGAGGATTCTTTTCTGATTGGACGTCTGTCACTTGTGACGTACTGAGGGGTCAATCGGAGCTGGGACCTCTGTTGTTTGTGATCTACATTTGTGATCAATGTGATTGAGGTATGATTTGTCACTGTGCCTGATGACTTAAAAATTAGGTATAATCTTGATGGCCAAGAATGCTCCCTCAGGCTACAGTTGGATATGATCAGGTGGAAAGTTGTGTGAAGCATTGGCTGATGGAATTTAATCCAGTCAAATCCAAGTTGATGCTTTTGGAAAGTCATGAGGTACAATGTGGCCTTGCAGATTCAAGTCGATGGTTTTCTGAAAGTGGCAGCACGGATAGAAAGGGTTGGTAAAGAAGGTAGATGACATGCTTGCCATTATAAACTGTAGCATTTACAATCTAAAACTAGGGACCTTGAACTTCAGCCTTACTAAACACTGGTTTCACTACACGGAGTATTGGGTACTGTTCGGGTTATCACACTCTGAGAAGGATGCGGTTGGACTGGGGAGATTCACCAGGATTATGCCTGGATTGGTTGGCTTTAATAACAAGGAAATATTAGATAGACTGAGTTTATTTTCTTGGAGCAAAGGAGGTTGAGGTGTGGCCTAATCAAGGTACAAGAGGTATATATAAGGCATAGATTAATTTTCCCAAAATTTGGAGTTGAAAAAAACAAGAAAGCACAAGTTTAAGGTGAAAGGGAGGAGGTTTAAAAAGAGTTGAAGGGAAGTTCTTTTTCTGCCCACACAGTGATTGAAGGAAAGCACTGGCAGTGGAGGTGATGGAATTGGATACAATCACAAGATTTAAGAGACATTTGGATGGACACTTAAATAGACAAGGCAGAATATGGTTGACTGAAGCACCTGTTCTGGTGCTCTACAGTTAGTTGGTCAGTAGCCCTCAGTCTTCAATGTCTCCACCCTCTCAGATTTTCTGTTCTCCACTTTCCTGCTCCCCATGCAGACCTTAATCCTGTGCTAATTGTATTCTATATAATCAACCCTCCTGACAAAGGCTTCTTAATCAGTGCCTGTATACGGTATTAACAGAATCCACTCTAATTCATTAGCCCTGGTTTTTTTTAAAAATGTGCTGCTGCCATTTAAAATCTCAAATTGTCATTTGAACTCCACTCAGATCAGAGGCTCCTTGTTGTTTGGCTATTGTTTTTCATCAAATTCCAGGAAAAAAAAACTTCTCTACAGCAAAGCAGACAGTGTGTTAATCACTGTATCAGAGAGCTACCATCCCAGCCTCTGTTTGGTTGTTCCTCGTGTCTTTAAGGCAGAGATTGATAAGTATCTGAATAGTCAGGGTATCAAAGGTTATGGGGAGGAGGCAGGGAAATGGGGCTGATTAGGAGAATTGATCAACTCGCGATGAAATGGCAGAGTGGACTCGATGGGGCAAATAGCTTACTTTTGCTCCTATGTCTTCTGGTCTTTTCCAATGCCTGGCGAATTGGAAAATAGGAAATGTTACAAAACCTGTTTAGAAAAGATGACTTTAGGCCAGTGATCAGGAATATGCTTGAAGTTATTGTTCAAGAAGAAATAGTAAGACATCTGGATAGAAGTCGTTCCATCAGGCAAACGCAGCATGGGTTCAGGGATGCAATTGAGAAATTTACTAGAGGGCTTTCAATAAGACCTATCTATAGCAGAGATTTGGGAGTAATGGGTGTTTCTCTGCTTGGTAATCAGTGGTGAGTATTGGACCCACAACTGTTCATGATGTACATTAATGATTTGGAAAAGGGACAGAATTTAAGTTTGCTGATGACATTAAATTGAGGGTAAAGACATTGCACAGAGGATACAAGGAGATATAGAATGGATGAGGGACTAGTAAATGTGAGGTCATCCCCTTAGAAAGGAACAATTGTTGATCAGATTATTATTTAAATAGTGAAAGATTGCAGCGTGTTTTAAAGAGGGACCTGGGAGTGCTTCTGCATGGATCACACAAAGTTGATTTGCAGGTGCAACAGGTCATGAAGAAGGCAAATAGAATGTAAGAATTTAAGGACAGGGAGGTTCTGCAACTGTACAGGTTATTATGTGCAGTTCTGATCTCGTACATGAAAAAGCATAGACCTGTTTTGGAGTAGTACAGAGGGGGTTCACCAGGTTGATTCCAGAGATAAGAGGATTAGACTATGAGGAGAGATCGAGTTGCCTGGGAATATACTTGCTGAAATTCAGAAGAATGAGAGAAGATCTTACAGAAATATAAAATTATGAAAGAAAAAGGAAAATTGTTTCCATTGTAGATGAGTCTAGAATTAAGGAACGTAGCCTCAAGGTTTGGGGGAGCAGATTTAGGATGGAGATATGGAGGAATTTCTTTGCCCAGAGAGTAGTCAATCGGCGGAATTCTTTGCCCAATGAAGCATTAAATATATTTGAGACAATTAGATTTTGCATAGCAGGCTAATTAAGTTTGAAGGAGAACAGGCAGGAAAGTGGAGCTGACTCCATGGCGAAATCAGCTGTGATCCAGATCAGCTGTGATCTTATTGAATGGCGGATGAGGCTTGATGGGTCAGATGGCCAACTTCTGCTCCTATTTCTTACATTTATGTGTTCTTAATTCTTTCCTAGTATCCCTGGGGGGTGGGGGTGTGGGGTTATGATTCATGGATTCTCTTGTCAACATTTCAGGGGATAACCTGATCATTGTGATCTCCAACCTCAAAATGGAGTCAACTTCTTCTCCAAAATGGAGTCACCTTCTTCCCCCCCCCCCCCCCACCCCAGCGAGTTTTTACTGCTGCGACTGAAAGAACTGAACACGTGTACATTGAGAAACTCGGGTCCTTCAATGCAGTTTCTAGCAAGTTGAACAGACATCAGATTTGCTATTTTTCTCTGCACTTTGGAGAAATACTCAAAACTGACAGTTCACCCTGACATCGAGTGCACACAGTTAGAAAGCTGGCCGTTTTCTACTGCTGTCACATTACCTAACTCTGTCCTTCATTTTATCTGCTGCTGAGATTCTCCTTCCTTTTTAATCTCTGGGCAAGTCTAGTGCACTCCGGACATGAACTTGAGACAGTCTTAAAATCTGCCTATTGTGTTTTCAAATTATACGGTCCTCTTCATTTTTTTTTTAGGGAGCTACTATTTGAAAGAGAGCTACATGAGAGCAGCTAATATCTAGCCATAAATCAGCTGCACTGAAGGAGATGATCTGATCGTTACTGATGTTTATGAGAGCGGGCCGTGTTCAAACTTGGTTGCCACATCGTGACTTCCCTTCAAAGGTCACCTGTAAATGTCTGCAAGGTCTGCAGGATACAAAGATGCTATTCAAATGCAAATCCTTCATGCATTGCAGTTCCAGCTGCAAGTCACTAGAGGGCATTCAGCAGCTGTAATACATTTTGATTCTCCTTAGCCCAATAGTGTTTCGCGGTATCTACACCCTGTGCTAACCTAGCTGAGCTCAGGTCAGCCGCCACAAGACACTTGTGCAGAACTTTAGGAATTGTCACAATCAGAGGAAGGTATGGGATGAAACAGGTTTAATCTGCAACATATGTTTGTTTCTGTTTTTCAGAGAATTCGAGCAACTGTGAACACCCAGGAACAAAAGCGATTGCTCATGGACCTAGATATCTCGATGAGAACCGTGGACTGTTTCTATACAGTCACATTCTATGGAGCACTGTTTCGCGAGGTAGTAAATTATATTTATGGTGTAGAAATGTGCAATCTTGAAATTTGACATTTGTGAAACTTGATAATGGCCTCAATGTTTTTCATCACTTTTTTTGAATGTGGGCAATGGGATGAGTGTAAATGGGCATGAATCAGATGGGCAGAAGGGCCTGTTTCTGTACTGTACATCACAATGACCGCATGTGCAGCTCAAAATGTGTTATGTTTAATATTTACTTGATATGGGAATGGATGGCAGTTTGATTGAAAATGATGGTTAAATTGTAGTGTGTGCATGTTTCAGAGCTGATAGTATGTGCTGCAGGTTGGTCTCGGCACTTGTTGGGCCTTTTCAGAATTTGAGCACTTTTACATTTGTTTTCTCAATAGTTGTTGTAAAGCCATCTGAAGTGCACTGCTGGATGAAGTTCTATGGCCCGGACTTCACAGGGAAATACTTCCCAGCTACGTTTATTACCCCAAGGAACAAGCAGTAACTCTGGAAATTATGTCAACGCTAGAATCTAACGCTAAGTGGAATCTGTTTGAGGACGAGAATGGCCAATGTTGTGGGCCAGAACCCTTCTTCAAGTCTGGGAATGAATTGGCAGTGTAAAGAGAACAGGGGTTTGACGTACAGAGGGATGGATTAACAGATGGCAGTCATGGGGAGAGAGAGGCAGAAAAGGCTGAGGGGTCAGGTGGAGAAATACTAGTCATACAGGGTGATGAGGAGACTGCCTGTGCTGAAATCTGTGGAATAAAGGTAAACATGGTGGTCTAGACACCAGATAGAACTGTTGGGCAGAGGTGGGGGAGTGAGTGGCGAGGGAGAATCCACTGAGGAGATGGTGGTGGTAGAGGATGGAACCAAAGAGGAGGGGGATGAGAATAGATAGTGGGTGAGGAGGGAAGTGGAAACAGTATGTAAGGAGAAAGGAGTCTCATTATCTGAAATTTGAAAATTCGGTGTTCATCCCATTGAGCTGCAGACTGCCCACGTGGAATACGAGTTGGTTTTCCTCCACTTTATGTGGAGTCTCTGTTCAGGAAGTAATGACGGTAAGAGTATGATCAGAGGAGTGCCTGCAGGACTTTGAATCAATGGACTGGTCCCATCCTCATGCTTGATTGAATATGCCACAGTTATCACCAACTTCATCAAGACCTGAATGGATGAGTCTGTACCCACGCGCACGTGCTGGGAGCTCCCCCTCCAGAAGTCGTGGACGAATCAAAAAATTCGCAACCTGATGAAGGCGAGATCAATGGCATTTAAGGCCAGTGAGCCAGATCTCCGCAGGAAGTCCAGGTACAACCTGCAGAAGTTTGTCTCAGCAGCAAAGAGGCAATTCTGAGGGAAACTGCACAAGTGCTGTGACAGGGCTTGCAGGCCATTACATTCTATGACATGAGGCCCAGCACCATAAATGGCTGTGATGCATCATGACCCAATGGGTTTTATGGTCGCTTTGAGAAAGAGAACTCAACAGTACCTATGAGAATCCCCGCAGAAGTTGATGACCCTACATTGTCTGGCTCTGAGTCTGATGTCAGAATATCCTTGCAACGCGTCAGGCCCTGTGGCATACCTGGCAGGGTACTGAAATTCTGTGCCAACCGACTAGCCGGAGATTTATAAAGTTCTGGGACATTTATAATCACCCAGTAGCACTCGCACCAACTGCGATGCATTGAGAAGTTGATCGTGACCAGAATTAACTCGAACCTAAGTAAAGATCTGGACCCACTGCAGTTCACCAATAATCACAATCGGTCCACAGCAGATGCAGCGTCTCTGGCTCTCCACTCAGCCCTGGATCATCTAAACAACAGCAACACGTAAATCAGGTGACACTTCATTGACTACAGATCGACATCATCATCATACCTTCAGTTCTGCTCGACAAGCTCCAAAACCTGAGCCTCTGCACCCCCCACCCCATCCCCCACAATTGGATCCTTTACTACCATCAGTATGAATCCTCACTGATAACCTCAAGGATGCATGCTTATTCCACTGTTCTACCCACTCTCCACCCATGACTGTGTAGCCAGGTGCAATTCAAATGCCATCCACAAATTTGCTGATGGCACCATGGTCATGGACAGAAACACAAATGGCAATGAAGCATGTAGGAAGGAGATAGATCAGCTAATTGAGCGATATCACAACAACCTTGCACTCAACATTAGGAAAACTAAGGAGCTGATTGTGGACTTCAGGAGAGGGATATCAGGAGAACATGAACCAGTCCTCGTTGAAGGGTCGGCAGTGAAAAGGGTTGAGAAGTTCAAGTTTCTGGGTGTCAGTATCTCTGAAGATCTGTCCTGTGGCCTCAATATTGATGCAATCACAAAGAAGGCTCGCTAGTGGTTATACTTCGTGAGGTGTTTGAGGAGATTTGGTATGTCACCGAAGACTCTTGCAAATTTCTACAGCAGTACTGTGGAAAACATTCTGAGTGGTTGCATAATTGGTATAGAGGTGCCAATGCACAAGACAGGAAAAATATTATGGAGAGTTGTGAACTTGGCCAGTGCCATCATGGGCATCAGACTTCACTCTATCGAGCACATCTACAAGAGATGATGTCCTCAAGAACCCCTCAAAACCCAGGCCATGCCACCTTCACACTGCTACCATCGGGAAGGAGTTACAGGAGCCTGAAGACAAACATCCAGTGGCACAAGGACGGCTTCTTCCCCTCAGCCATCAGATTTCTGAATAGACGATGAACCACATACACTACCTCACTTTCTTTATTTTTGCACTAATTTATTTTTAAATGTATTTGCACTGTAACGCTGTTGCAAAACAACGAATTTTGTGGCATGCTCATGACAATAAATTCTGATTCTGGCTCTGACACAGGAGAGATAGATTGATATAGGAAGGGGAGTTGAAACGGTGTGCAATCGGAAGCTCAGGATATTCTTTGGAGACAGGGGTGTAGATGCTCAGTGAAGCGATCCACAAGGGTGCGCTTGGTCTCACCGACATGGAGGAGGCTCTTACACCTCCTCCCTCCCTTCGTCCAGGGAGTTCTATTCCTCTCTGATATTTAAAAATAGTCTTGGGTTCATCAGCCAGCTAAGCCGTAGGATATGACATGCAGAGATTCCCGTGTACCTGATGTACACCATCAGGTGCTCCTGATACAGAAAATCTCTTGCACCTCGAGCTGAGAGATTTGCAAGAATATGTGCCCGGTTACACCAATACCAAAAACGGCATCTCCATTGGTGACTGCAACAGAATTGCTATTATAGGTTAGATCATTTGTAGTTAATTGCGGTGAATTAAATAAATTTATTTTCCTTTATACTTCCATAATCTTAAGCACTTCCTTCTACTTATTATTTTTATCTTGCGTTTATAATGTAATGACTTTTAATTGTTTAATTCATTTGATAAATATTCCTCTCTGCGATATTTAAAAAGTCTTGGGTTCATCAAACAGCTGAGACCATAGGATATGATTTGATCAGTCTTATTTCCCCCTTCCCTCCACAACCTCGTGATGCACAAGGGCTACCCAAACCCTTTGCACCATTTACATAATGCAAGTCAAGAGCAGGATGAAGTATTCTCCACTTGGCTGCTTTAGTGCAACTCACAACCTCCTCATTTCCGTTGAGGATAAAACAATGTGGTTAGCTGGCATCCATCGATTGCTTGGGAAAAAAAAATGTGCAACTTCCAAGGTTGAAGTGTGCAATGACTGACAGGATTTTTCCTCCCAGTTGCATAGCACTGGCCTCCTTGAAGGCCATGAGGAGCATGGGCATAAAAACATCACCTAGTTCTCTTTTGAGTTGTATCATGACTTGGGAATGTATGACCATTCTCTCGTTGTCACTGTGGGAGTATCATCACCAGAGAAACTTTTGTGCTGTCAGGACCATCTCAAGAGCACCTAGACCTTGCACCTTCTAAATTAATGGAACAAAATCCTGCCAGTTTTTTTTTCCCTTTTTTTCTTCTGAAGGGTGCATTAAAGTTCTAAATGCCAGTTTGTCTGGTATAGAATGGTGGCAATACCTTTCTGCATTGCCAGTGAGGTTATGTTCAGTGAACTATTCTGCTGACAGCAGGATTGTACTCGTCAAAGAGTGTTCTGTGAAGTAGATCAGAGCAATGCGCACTGCATAGAACACTACAGCACAGTACAGACCCTTCGGCCCACAGGTCTTTGCCGACCCAAATAACCCACTCAAGGAATTTCTGAGAATTCTCCTACTGCCTAACCTTCCATTTTTCCTAATTTCATGCATTTATCCAATAGTCTCATAAAAGATCCTGTTGAACCACCATTGCTAAGCACCCACTTCTCTCTGTGTGGGAAAACATCTCTTGTGTTACCCCCACCCCTGTACTTACTCCCAAGCCCCTTAAAACTATACCCCCTGATTTTATCCATTTCAGCCCTGGGGAAAAGCTGCTGGACATCCACGTCTTGAGCTCATCATCTTGATCACCTTTATCAGGTCACTCCAAGTAGAAAGGACCAAGTTCACTCAAGCTATCTTCATACGGCTTGCTTTCCAAATCCAGGCAACATCCTTGTAAATCTCCTCTGCAACGCTCTCTTTAGAATCCATGTCTTTCCTGTAGTGAGATGACCAGAACTGAACACAATATTCCAAGTAGGGCCTAAATGAAGTCTTGCATTGAATTCGATCCCATGGTTAATGAAGACCAAAACACCATGCCTCTTCTTAATAACCCTATTGACCTGGCAGCATTTTTGAGTGTCCTGTGGACATGGACCCCAAGATCTCTCAGTTCATCCACACTACTCTGAGTCCTCCATTTAACATTGTATTCTGCCATCAAATTTGATCAGCTGAAATGAACCACTCACACTATTCTTGATTAAACTCCTTCTGCCACTTCTCAGCTCAGTTCTGTGCCCCTTTGTAACCTCCAGACTAGCCACACCACCACCCATCTTTGATGGTCATCTGCAAACTTACTTCCTCATCCAGGTCATTTATAAAAGTCTCAAAGAGGGGGCCCAGAACAGAACCCTGTGGAACCCCACTGGTCATCGTCCTCCATGCAGAATACAAACCATCTATAACACCCCTCTGCCTTCTCTGGGCAAGCTAATTCTATATCCACAAAGTAAGGCCTCCTTAATTCTATATCCACAAAGTAAGTCCTCTTTGGATTCCATGCCTCCTTGCTTTCTCAATGAGCCTTGTATAGAGAACCTTATCAAATGCCTTACTGAAATCCATATACACTGTATCCACCGCTCTACCTTCATCAATGTTGTTTGTTACACCCTAAAGAATTCAATGAGGCTTGAGAGACATGACCTTTCCCTGACAAAGCCATGCTGACTTCCTAATCGGATCATGACTCCTGAATGCTTGTAAATCCTGTCTCTCAGAATGTTCTCCAAAAGCTTTCGCACTACTGAAGGCTCACTGGTCTATAATTTCCTTGGTTATCTCTATTCCCTTTCTTGAACAGGGGAACAACATTTGCAACTCTCCAAATTTTTTAAAATGGAGATACAGTATGGTAGCAGGCCCTTCCAGCCCACAAGCTTGCGCCACTGAAACATACTAGTTAACGTACAAATCCGTACCTTCTGGAACGCAGGAGGGAACCCATGCACTACAAACTCCTCACAGCCACCGTTAGATTAGAAGCCTGGTTGCTGTAAGACCTCTGTGCTGCCCAATCCTCTGATACTTCACCTGTCCTCAGTGGCGATGTGAAGATCATCATCAGTGGTTCAGTAATCTCCTCCCTTGCTTCCCACTCTCTAGTATTCTAGCTTTTGGAGAACCAGGAGAGAAGATCTTGTTTTTATAAATGCTAGCTTATGGCCATAAATTTTTCACTGTGGAGGATTGATTACAATGGACCATGAGAGGATAAACATCAAGTGAAAATGCTTTATTCTAGCAATTTTTTTTTGCGCATTGCATTCCTCACTTACCGCCTGGAGTCGTCACCCATCAGAATTTGGGAGACACTTGCCTTCCAACTGTGCTGCTCTCTAAGTGAGCTAATTCAGGCGAAACCCAGATGGTTGCAGGCAGGGACTGAGGGCTATGCAAACACTGTAAAGGTCAACATGGCTGCTAGAGAATTACTGGCACACCTCAGAAACCAGGCATGTCAGCCGATGCACAAGCCTGGTCTGGACTGCTGTTCTTCAATGAAGAGTGCTGGTAGTGCTAGCAATTAGGGGTGAAACTAAAAGTTCCACTCAAAGATGCTGTTTTAGTCATTCTGCCAGCACGTGTTGCACTAGGCCTTAAATTTCTGAACAGCATTACATAGGAGAATTGTATTTTCTATGCATTTACTGTATAGTGTTACCAACCCAAAGGACCCTAAAACCCAGCAGCAATGGATATTCACCACCACAAATGGTTACTTAAGCAAAAGATGTTTTTAATTATCGTTAAACATGAAAAGAGAATTAAACTTTAACTTATCTCTATTAACTTAACTAACCCAAATTAACCCCCTTTTAATTCTAAGCACACGTATATGTAATGTTTGTGTAAATTGAAGAAAAGTTCTTTGGTTCACAATTCAATCTCATTTCTCCTTCTTCCAAGTACTCTGGTTGCAGGCAATTCTTAGACATGTATAAAGTTCACCAGGCTTTGGTGCTCAAAAGGTAAATGCTTACTGCTCAGGAAGGTTCTTGGGAGGTTTGCAGAGAGAGAGATTTGTTGTTCCAGGATTTCCACAACTGAGGTACCACCATTAGTCACCTCAATGTCTCGCTGATGAAACTTGCCCCATCAGGATTCTTCAGGTGATAACCTCTTTCTTTCAGGCTATCACAGAGTTCCTTTCTGTTCCACTTATTCCAAGAGAAACATCAGACAGATAGCACTTCCAGCCATCCGCCACTCTGGAGCTTTTCATCAGTTTCAACCAGCTCTTCCTGGCTTGCACTGTTCAACTGCTTTTAGTGTTTCACACACACTGGCTGAGAGAACTTGTTTCACCCTTCTCTCTCTCTCTCCAACTGAGACTGCTAGAAAGCCCATGTGACTCTCTCACTTGCCACAAACCCCACCACCACCTTCTCCAGCAAACAATAGGAGTTAGTCTTTTGCTCCCATCTGTTGTTTTAGGTAAACAAGAACCCAGGAGTGACCTTTCTGTGAGCACTTTGTAGATGCTTGCAAACAGCCAGAGTGTCTCCAGTCCATTCATTTAATGACGTCATTTCAATTAGCACCTACTTGTGAAATGTTCATAGCATTCTCCATAGTTTCTGTAAAGTTCACTGAATATGAATTCTTCAGTATTTCAAATAAGATCTGTTTTAAAATGTGTGTATGTATGTAACCTACTCTAATTTTACCAAATTCTCCCAATATTTATCTACATTACAATAGTCCCATTTTAGTATCACAGACTGTACAAAAGGAGATTTTTTGGCCATTTTGCCTGTACCATCTCATAGATGTATCCTGTTTATCCCTTTCTCCATACTTTTTCTTGATCATGCTATTTTTTTTAAAGAAAATATTTCTATAATATGACTTTTAATCTTTTCTATTGAATTTGCTTTCACTATTCATTTTCAAACCGTATTTTCCAGTCCTCAACAGCTTGCTGCTTGAATTCTCAATATCTGGTTCCTTTAATCACCTCAGTAGTACCCAGAAAAAAAAGACAATTTTACAAAATGAACATCCATAATTGGGAAAGACTGTATTGAAGGGCAGAGAAAAGTAAACTGCAAATGCTGGAGTCTTGGGTAAATAAAGATTATGTTAGTGGAAGGACTTGGCATTGTCAGGCAGCATCGGGTGAATGGAAGTGGTCGGGGCTGTCTATCGATGTTGACTAATCATTTCTGTCCATGGAAGCTGCACACTGAATTCCTCTAGTTTCCCGTTGCTTGCTCATAGAAGAGCAGAGTGACCGCATGGATTGGTAGGCTTTCTGAAGAGCATGGAACTGATGAAAGCTGGTTATTCCAGAAGCAGCCAATCAAAGTTAATCCTAGCATGGCATGGTTTACTGTCCCCCAGCAGAGGATCACCGAGATCCTCCAGTGATACACCTTGTGCTCCTCTCAGGGCTTTTTCCCAAGGACTGAAGTGTAACTGCTGTGCGACTGCACTTTGAGAAATTGTGCCATGCCAGCAAATTCTTGCATCCCCTCTCCCTCATGTCTCATGTTAATGCAGATCTGGTGTCCTCCGTAATCATCTGCGAGCAACAAACAGGTTTAGCAGAGATCAGAAGCCCAGAGAGACTTGAGGTGCAGCTCCACGGGTAAAACTTTCCAAATACACATAATAGGCTGTGTTTGAGATCTGTGGAACAGAGAAGAGGGTGGCACGGTTGGTGTAGTGGTTAGCACAACGCCATTTACAACACCAGCGATCGAGACTACATCGGGGGGGGGTGTAGGTTAATGGGGTGTAAATTGGACAACTCGTGGTTTGAAATGGCCTGTTCCCATTTTTTTAAATTTTTAATGACTCAAGAAACGTTATGAATTCCAGCTCCCTATTCCTTGTGCTCTCTCCAGACAGTGCTGTCTTTTTCAAATGTATTCACTGTTGTAAAAAATTTAACATCTGGTATGAAAACCCCAAGTTATTTCTTTGTGAGAGATTTATCAATACGTGAGGAAGAAGTCTCCTACTGTTCTTTCTCAATCGCCCCATAGAATCTTCTAAGTGAACCTAAGAGATTGGAACTGTTCCCTGTCAATGTGTAGAAGACTGGGACTGTCAGGTAAGTTTACAAGAATCCTGGTCCTGTTCATGCTCATTCCAATGCTCCTTCAAATCCAGCAGTCGCTCGGTTGAAACCCATATCAGCTGATTCCATACTGAAAGCAAGGGTGTCATGTGATGGAATTTCCAATAGCAATAATGTACATTGTAGGACAATATAGGATAAATTCTTATTGATAGACCACTGCCAACACATCAGTTCCAGTGCAGCAATTTCTGTGTTGCAGTGTCTACTTGAACTTGTACTAACTGATGTGGGATACACAATGGTAAACTTGAAGGAAGATGTTGGTTGCGGCCTTAAAGGAGATTAAGAATCTCAAGCTGCTGAAAGAAGCATGAACTTGTTTTCCAGTGTTGCTGCTGTATCATCACTCTGAGACTTTGGGTCAAGGCTCACTGGGTAGCAATCGTGTTTTGGAGTTGAGCGGCTTTCAGCCCACCACACCCATGTCAACCTTTCTGCCCATTTACACTCACTCCATTAGCCCACGTTGTAACTATCATGTGCCTAGCCTATTTAAATCCATTTTAAATACTGATTGTATCTGACGTCGTCACCTTCTCTGGCAAATGCTTTTTTAAAAATAAAACTTGTAGCTCGATCCCCTTAAAAATTGCTTAAGCCTTTACCTATTTTTTCATATCTCTACTACTTGAAAAATATTTAATCTACTGTATCTATGCCTCTCATAATCTTACAAGCTTCTATCAGGTTATCCCTTGGCTCCGTTGAACCCAGCCCAGCCTATTAATTTACTATCCCAGGCAACATACAAGAGAATCTTCTCTGGTCACTCTTAAACTTAACCATGTCCTTCTAATAGTGTGGCAATCAGAACTGCTCAAGTTTGCAATATAATGTGCTAGCTCTTTTACTGTGGAGAAACTCTGCAGGTCCAGCCATGTATATAAAGATACTTAACCGACATTTTGGGCTTGACCCCCTCATCAAGAAATGAGCAAAATGTATTCTGAACCCAACTGGGTACCTGCCAACATTTTTCTCGTCCCTTGATGAAAGCCTCAAGCCCAAAACATCGGTTCTGTATCTTTATCTTTGCTACATAAAGCACAGTCCACTGTGTGACCTGCTGAACTTCTCCAGCGCTTTGTGTTTTTACTTCAGCCACAGTGTTTGCAGGCATTCGCGTTTGACTTCTATCTCGTTTATTCTGTGCCCCAACCTATGAATTGCTTTTACCTGTCAATCCCTTTGGAGCTCTATATTTGGCTTGCTCAGTGCATGAGTGATAATTTTGGAGATGTTTTGCTGTTGGATTTGGTGTGTATTATTCTGCTTTGTGTTATTTCAGGGTGATGTGTGGATATGCATGGAACTACTGGACACGTCGTTGGACAAATTTTACAAGAAAGTGATTGAGAAAGGAAAAACGTTCCCGGAGGATATCTTGGGGAAAATAGCTGTTTCTGTAAGTTTAGTTCCATGATTAACTCTTTCACATTGGTCCATTATGGCTGTTTGCATTCATGTATGGTGCATCATGTAGAGTTAGGAAATTTGAAATAAACTCCTGAAGACTATAATGTGGCTAGATGGGATGTGAAGTGTTATCTTTCAAGCTTGCATTGGGTCTCATTGTGACAGTGCTGGAGACCACAGACAAGGGGATGGAGGATTAAAGCAGCAGACAGCTGGGAGGAGAGACTAAGGGGCTAAACACAAGTGCTCTGTAAATTCATCTCCCAATCTTTGGTCTTCCCCATGACAGAAGAACACTGAGTGCCGTGCATTTTGTTGGAAGGTGATTCGCTTGGAAAGACTGATTAGTGGGAATAGATGAAGTCAAAGGAGGGGTGTGCATCTCCAGGGGAAATTGTCATAAGGCAGGTGGTCGTTGGAATGGAAGAACTGACCAGGGAATTATGAAGGGAGTGACCCCTTTAAAATACAGAGGGCCAACATGGCCTGTTTCTGCGCTGTAAACAGTTATATGGTTATATTGGGCGGAGAGCGGGAGGATTGAACAAGAGTTGTTCAAGTGAACCAATGCGGACTCGAAGGACCGACATGGCCTGTTTCTGCGCTGTAAACAGTTATATGGTTATATTGGGCAGAGAGCGGGAGGGATGAACTAGTGTTGTTCAAGTGAACCGGTGGAGACTCAAAGGACCAACATGGCCTGTTTCCGCGCTGTAAACAGTTATATGGTTATATTATATGTTGGAGTTAGTGGAAACTGTAAAGGATGATTCATTGAATTCAGAGGCTATGGGATGGATAGTGAGAAATGGGAACCCTGGTTTTGCTCTCTCCTGGAGGAGTGGGGGTGAGGGAAAATGGGTGAGACGCAGTCGAGAGGTCTCTCTGCCATGGTAGAGGAAAGTGACAGGAGATGAGGACAGAAGACATTTCAGACCAATACACAAGCTGGAGACGATCAGCATGAATACGAGGTGAAGAGTAACCAACGTTTCAGGCAATGGGCCCTTTGTGGGGTACGCACAAAAACTGATAGATCCCCAAATTAAAAAGGAACAGGCGGGAGTGGGGGAAGAGAGATGCTTTGCAGCGCCTTTGCTGCACTTGACCTCGGCATCCTCAGGTTTCTTTAACTCGTGAAAGCAGTTCTGAGATGCTGGTGGAGCAAATGTGGCAGAGGCCGAGGAGCCTTGGAGAATGGAACCGAGCCCTTACAGAGAGCAGGATGGGAAGAAATGTAGGCAAGATGGTGGGGGGAGGCCTCTTCTGGGATAGAGACAGAGGCAATCCCAGGTGCAGCCTGACCTGAGCTTTTTATTTTGCTTTCTATTTTAAATTTCTGGCATCTGTATTCTTTTAAAATTTACTATCCAGATAAAGGCCCTTTCAAACTTCTCAAATATTGACATGGTTCTTTGACTGCATTGGGCTCTGCTCGGAGTTCATTTTGCACTTAGAGTCAGATATCGATGTGGCAGCTGGGTTATTTAATCAGTGCTGAGGAATCCTCCCACCTTGTTTACTCATTGATATTTAATGTTTAAATATCTTTGGAACTGATTTCCTCTGCTTCCCCTTGAACACATTCTGTCAGTTAGGAATAGCATGTATCTGAGCTCAGGTTGTTGGCATGTCCCACCACATTATAGCAGTGGTTCATATTTGAGTGGCCTGTCCTTTTGGAGTTGCAATATAATATCAAAGAACTGAGAAAAATGGAATTAAACGAGAAGGTCTGCAGACCCTGTGATCGTAGTTTACACAAAAAAAGCTGGAGAAACTCAGCAAGTCACACAGTGTTCTTTATCGAGCAAAGATTACAAAACCTCGTTTCAGGCCTGAGCCCTTCATCGAGGAATGAGCAAAATGCAGGCTAGCGCCTGAACAAAATGGTGGAGGGAAGGTCAGGGGGAAGAGCACAGACCCACAGGCAATTGGTCATCAGTGGATAGGGGAAGGAGGGCAGAAGGGGGAAAAAATAGTTGGGGGGTGTTAGAGAGAGAGGATAGCTTCCTGACTGGAGAGGGTAAGGGGATAAAAGGATGGGGAAGAGAGGGAAACAGAGAAGGTTGGAGTTTGAGAGGGAGGTGCTTCCCTCTCTGTCTCTGTGCCCACCTACAATTAGGATTCTCTACCCCCATTACAGACCCCTTCTCCAGCTTTAAACCTTCCTCCTCCTGGCTGCCTCGTTACAGCCTTCTGCCTGCTCTTGTCCTTTGTATTTCCAACTGTCACTGGAACATCAGCCGTATCAACTTCACCTCTCTCTTCACCCATTCCAATCTCACCCCCTCAGGAAGCCTGGCCCTCCGCACTACTCCCAACCTCACTATCAAACCCGCAGACAAAGGTGCCGCTGTTGTAGTCTGGCGCACTGACCTCTCTGGCCGAAGCTGTCTGACAACTCTCAGACACCTCCTCTTACTTACCTTTCCAATTGACTGAACCAAATCTCATCAAACTGCTATCACACACTCTCTCTGAACTCATTGGTTCTGGTCATTGTTTCTCAAAGCCCGTTTCTACCATCTACCCAAGATCCACAAACCCAATTGTCCTTTCAGGCTGATAGTTTCTGCATGTTCCTGCCCCACCAAACTGATATCTGCTTACCTTGACTCAGTTTTGTTCTCCCCGCCCACCCCAACCCCAGTCCAGTCCTTCCCCACCTACATCTGCAATACTTCATATCTCTTCAACAATTCCTGAATATTACCACCTCCTCTTTACCATGGATATTCAATCAATATATACATCCTTTCCCCCATACCAAAGGCCTCAAAGCCTTTTGTTTCTTTCTCAGCAATAGACCCAATCAGTCCCCCTCCACTACTACCCCTCTCTGTCTTCACCCTCAATAACTTCTTTGAGTCATCTCACTCTCTCCCTAGTCAGAGGGGTGGCCATGGGTACCTGGACCCCAGCTATACCTGCCTTTTTATTTGCTAAGTGGAGTAATCCATGCTACAACCCTCTACAGGCAAGGTCCCTTAGCTCTTGCTCCGCTACATAGATGACTACTTTGGTGTTGCCTCATGCACCTGTGATGAGTTTGACGACTTATCTACTTTGCTGCCAACTTTCAACTCTGACCTCAAATTCACTTGGTCCATCTTTAGCAACACTACTCTCCCCTTTCTCGATCTCTCTGTCTCCATCTCGGGAGACAAATGCGTGGCAGGCATCTTCTACAAACTCACCACCTCTCACAGCTACGTCAACTGCACCTCTTCCAACCCTGTCCCGTGTAACGATTCCATTCCATTCCTTTCTCTCTCATCCACTTCCAGGATGTTCCATGCCAGATCACTAGAGATTTCCTCCTCCTATAAACAAAATGGCTTAGCCACTACTACCATCAATTCAGTCCTTACCCCCTTATCTTCCACTCTCCACACATCTGCCCTGGCCCCCACGCATTACAAGGACAGGATTTCCCTTGTCCCACCAGCCTCCGCATCCAACATATCCTCCATCATTTTTGTGGCCAGCTACATGATCCCACGATCAGACACCTATTCCTCCTCTGCCTTCCACAGCTAGAATTACTGCAGATCTGTTCAATGGATTCAAAAGGAGCTGCACCAAGGGATGTGACCACTGAGTTTCAATCTGTATCACCAAGCTCCCAGGATGCCTTCCAAGCCAAGTCAAAAATCTCTGCCTGATCTGTTGTTAATTCATTAATGGCTGACTGAGGCAGGGGATGTGACATGTCCCTCAGATTGTGACAGGTCCCATTACTTCATCCACTTGTGGAAGAAATGCTACACAGTTTAAATTTTAGGATTTAATTTTGAAAAATTTTCTTTTTAAATTTACCCATTGATAACAGGCCATTTCAGCCCACGAGCCAGTACCGCCCAATTAACCTACAACTCCCGGTACATTTTGAACAGTGGGAGGAAACCGAAGCCCACGGGGAAAACCCACACAGACACAGGGAGAACGCACAGGCTCCTTACAGACAGTGCTGGATTCGAATCCCGATTACTGATGCTGTCATAAGATTGCGGTAACCGCTACACTAACCTTGCTGCCCCAGATAATCATAATGACCAATTGAAATAGACGGGTATACTTAAAGAAGAAGCCAAAGCTCAAAAACCAGATATTTGACATGAACCACAGTATCCTGTAAATAATAAGCAGGTTCATCAAAACCACAGGTGATTGGTCAGTATTTCAAAGGGAAACCATTGGTCATTGGTGCAGAATACCATTTTCCTGGCGTGTTTAATGAGAAGGAAGGTGCTCTTTTGTCCGGATGTTTGTGTGGTTTTTGCAATGTTTTCAGAAAATTGGTAAAGGTTTTTGTTTTGTATTTTCTTTGCAGATTGTAAAAGCCTTAGAACACTTGCACAGCAAGCTTTCTGTGATTCACAGAGGTGAGTGCAGCTACTTCAGATCCTTTCGTTAATCCAATCTTGGGATGTAGGTGCCTAGCCTGCTCCTTGGGACCTTTTTAAGTCACTGCTTCCTTCATGGTCGAGCCTGTGTGAACACTTACAGAATGTTGACCTAACCCACTGATAAAGAAAACATGCAGTAGTTTCAAGAGCAGAGGATGTGTGGATTGGACTGGTACAATGGTGTTCTTCTGACAGGGTATTGAAAATAAATAATGAAATTAATTGCAGTTGGTGGCTACTCAGAGCTCTAATAACACCACTGAATTGTTTTTAAATATTTTGATGCACTGAATGAAAATGAATGTTTCTTTGTTTATTTCCTCTAGTGTTTCACAACCACAAACCATATCCTGTCCTCTCAATTCTGCCCCAGCTGTGGTGGCTGGAATTATATTAAGATGCTCAGTGTTGTTGCATGCATCTATTTCTGGGATTACGGAAAGTACAAACTTGAACTTAAAAAAAAACATTGAACGACCAACATTGACCATCTTAACGTATCATTAACTGACTTGGGAATAAACATTTAGTGGATTCTTTTCATTTGAGAAGGTCAATGAAAGCTGTAATATCTTCAGACTCAGAGCCATTATTTTTTCCCCACTTCCGTCTCAAAATCAATATTTACTGACCAAGCTAGAAGATATATTAGTGTTCTATGCACCTTTGATTCTGATTCCATGGAGGGTGTAACTAG